>NW_007246167.1:969655-1088703 GCF_000164805.1 Carlito syrichta
TGATTTTTGATTTATTGTAGAGATGAGGTCTCACCAACTTGCCCAGGCAGGTCTCGAACCTGCGGGCTCAGGCAATCCACTCACTTCAGCCTCCCAAGGCGCAGGATTACAGACTGAGCCACCGAGCCCGGTTTACCAATTCTCGAACATGAAAAAGTGTTGAAGTCTCAAATAAAATAGGGTATTTGTTTCTCTTTGCATTTCTGTCATTTGTTGCTGGGGGTATTTTGACTCTCGGTTGTTAAGAGCATAAATGTTAACAACTAATTCTCCTTGGAGAACAGAGACCTTTATCATTAAGTAATCTCTTTACCCCTGGTAATTTTCCCTGTTTTGAAGTCTATTGATTTGAAATTAATTTAACTAGTCCCAGTTTCTTTGATGAGTGTTATGTTGTATCTTTCTTCATGTTTTTACTTTTATACTATTTGTCTTTATATTTAAACTTGATTTCTTCTAAATGGCATATCATTGGGGAACACCCTTTTAAAAACACACTCTAAAAATCACTTTTAATTAATATATTTAAAGTATTCATATTTAAAGTGGTTATTGATATAATTATATTAATATCTACAATATTTATAACTGTGTTCTATTTGTTGTACTTGATTTTTGCTTCTTTTTCTACCTTTCCCTCTTCTTCTGCCTTCTATGGTTTTAATTAAACATTTTATAAAATTCCATTTTCTCTCTTAGCATATCAAACATACTTATTTTTTATAAGTTTTAGTGATTTTCTTAGCATTTACAGTATACATCTATAACAAAGTTAAGTTCATTATCAAGTAACATTTTCCCTTTCGCCTGCAAAGTCACTAGGGAATCTTCCAGCTCTTCACTGTGAAATTCGGCAGGATTCCTGGAGGCAAAACTCACTAACATGGGAGGGCCTATAACTTTAGCCCTCAGTTGTTACTACTTCTCACTCTAGTCTACACTCAGTTTCAATACTTGTCAAAATTTCCCTTACAGTGCTTTTCTACCAGTGTATAATTATTACCTGTGCTTAATTCTAGTGGCTTCTGTGTTCCATGTAGGCAAACTTTGACTGTGATTCTCTGTGTTCCATCTGTCTTTCCAGATTTGGAGGTGGCTACTCGTCATGGAGGCCCAACTCACTGAAGTATGTAACTGAGTCATTGATTTCAGTTTGTCAAGATTTTTTCTTGTTGTACCAATGAGAGTGGTACCATCCAAATATGCAATTATAGTTGGAGACTTTTGACATGTTGGAACTGAAAACAAGTTACTTTCATCTTTTAATACCTGGCCAACATCCAACTGTTGGAGCCTACAAAAACTAATATAACAACTAAAAGTTGCTTATACCTTTTAATAATTTATAAAGGAAATATTTATTTAAATTTCAATAGTGGTTTTAAAAAATCATTCTCAGGTAATAAGATTTATTCAAATCAAGAAATGATATGGCTTAGCAGGATGCTAAATGGCAAGAGCTTCTGACTTGAAGGATTTGGGCACAGATGGTACTAATGAGGGACAAAAGACTGTTTTGCATAATGGAACCCATGAAGTGTTTAATCACAGATAAGTTAATTACATTGATAAAATTACAAAATCTGATACTGAGAAAAAAATTGGTGTAATTATTGAAATGTTAGCTAATATAAATCTTAGTTTTCAGTCTTCTATCATATGGGGGAGAGAAATAGTTGATGGTAACAGACATACTATTGAAAATCAGCCCACCATAGTCAAGGAGTCTGGTATAATTGGAGGTCATCTCTCTTCTTCAACCAAGGGGAATTTCAGCAATTTGCAGCAGCCCTTCAAGCTGCCATGGAAATTGGTTGGTTGAAACATGTGATAGGCTATCGGTATCCACTAGAAAAGGTGGCCTAGGTTCATGAAAATATCCGTCGTGGCAGCAGAACCACTGGAAAATGGTTCTTCTGTTATGATGATTAATTCTTTTATGGATTTTCTGTGTGATTAGAGGTTGAATTCCCCCCATTTTTATTTAAGTTATCTGTTCTTTGATTAACATTCAGTTGATTCAGTGAGTTTCTTCTGTGAAAAATAAGATTTTCCTGTGGAGAACAGAGGCAGTGGAGTAAAATTTATAGCTGACAATATTTTTTATACTTTCTATCTCAAATCAGAGAATCATCATTGTAGGAAATTGCGTGCTAGTGGTTATTGGCATGAAGTGCATTCCAGAGATTTTTAACTGATACTTGATTAATTCCTTAGCTTTGACTGGAACACTCTAATTCCTAATAGGACTGCCCAATACCCAAGTAGTTCCAAGCCTACTCTCCTCTTCAAAGGTTTTTCAGTCCCTGATTAACCCTAACGGTTGGAATCTGAAGATTTTCTAGACTAAAATAAACTTCTATTTCAAATTAATCTTATCTGTATCTGTAAGTTTTCTTTCTGGCAGGGCAATAATAAATAATGTCCAGGGCAATTTTTGTTAGTTTTCCCAATATTTCCCCAAATATTGAAATATCGTTTCATTATCAATTGGTTACCAATGACTCTGTATATTCTGTGAAGACAGCAACATTCTCTTTGGTGTAATATGCTAGCCTGGTACATGGTCTCCTAATAGGTAATACTTTTGATTGGTTAGATTTTCAGAGTAGATTTAGAGTTATCTCTTTGTGTGATGGGGGGGTCACATATTTCTATTTAGGTTAATAAGCTCACAAATGTGACACATTAAGAATGGGCTGCTTTTATTTTGTGACATAATCTGTAGCAACTTTTGTAGAAAATTAAAGCCTGTGTTTAGCTATTTTGTGCAATACTTGCCTCACATCACTTGAGCATAGCTCCTCACAGTCACATCTCAACAGTGTTCTATAATGAAAATCTTTATCTAAACTCAATAAATGGATGGACTCTTAGAAGTCCTGACATTATTATTATTTTCTCAAGGAAATTTTTAAAAAAGTTCTGAAGAGAAAAAAACATATTTCATGTTCCTATATTTGGCTTTCTTTGTTGTCTTTTTTTCCTTAATATTAAAAGATTATTTATTTATCATTTTATTTTTGTTTAAAGATCTGCCTTCACCCTATCTTTAATGACAGGTCTGCTAGTAACAAGTCTTTTAAATTTATTTTTTGTCAAAATGTATTTATTTTCCTTATTTCCTGAAAGACAGTTTTACTGGATTTCCCAGCCTACATTTATTTAAGAATTTAAAAATTATTATACTGATTCCTCTGGCTTACATGATTTCAGATGATATAGCCTCACACGTTAGCCTATTTTATTATTCTTCTTGCATGTAATTATTGCCACATATATGCCCCACCCCCTCCACCTACTGTGTTTATAAGATATATCAGATAATTTCAGAGGACAGAGCTTAGTAATATTTAGCAAAAATTTAATTTAATTTTTAGGAGGGGGCAATTATTTTCCCCACATAAGTTTATATCAGACTGGATAATCTACTGATAATTAACAATTTAATAAAAATAAATAACATCACTTATTAGTTCTAAATTGTTAATCCAACACAGGCATTAAGGAAAGATGAAAAGAAGTAGAAGGAATGCCATAAAAGTTAACCACAACCGTATTTCCAGTGTTAGAGGCACTGCCAGTGAAATGCATTTAACAGCCTTGGTATCCTGTCAGTGCAAAGGTAGCATAATCATGTGTTCTCTAAATAGGGACTTGTATGAATGGTCACACGAGGGTTTAATTGTCTCCTACTTCCAATCCATGAAATTTACCTCTCTGTGAAGAGACAGATATATAAAACACTTATACTTACTACTCTCTTTTTATGAGTTCAAGCATCATACCAATGATTTCTATAGGATTAACTTATGTACCATTTATAAAAAAAAACTTCCTCCCCCTCACACTAGCCTTATGCATATGACATATTTCAATACCCATAATAATATCTAACATCCCCCCCACATATACAAGAAGTATGTATGATAAAAAAGTTATTTTGATAGAGTAAGTTATAGAAGTTTAAGCCCTCTTGTTTCTAGAATGATAGGAGTTGAACGTATTCCCGAGAATACAAAATTCTTTGTGATGCCTGATTACATCATATTACATATAAAATCAGCTAAATAAGCTATTGGGCCCATACCCTGAAAACATTGTTTTATTCCCTTTCTGAGCTAATTAACCCCTTGATTTTCTCCTCCATTCTTCTTTCTCTCTTTATAGGTACCGTAATCATTTTACTTAGCTCACACTTATTACTAACCTGAATTGGACTAGAGATAAATATATTATTTATTATTCCTATCTTAATCAAAAAAAGCTAACACCCAATCAACTGAAGCCAGCACCAAATATTTCCTCATTCAAACCACTACACCCATACTTCTTGTAACAGCTGTAATTACAAACATAACCTATACAGGACAATGAACTATCATAAACATTTTTAACCAACTATTATCCATTATAATTATAATTGCCCTAATAATAAAAGTAGAACTTTCACACTTTCACTTCTGAGTCTCAGAAGTCACACAAGAAATTTCACTTGAATCTGGAGTAATCCTTTAAACATGACAAAAACTACCACCTATCTCTATTTTATATCAAATTAATATAACCGTAAACCTAAAACTATTACTTTTCATCACTTTTCTATTGGTTGTAGTAGGTGGATGAGGAGGACTTAACCAGACACAATGGCAAAAGATCTTAGCCTATTCCTCAATTGATCGTATGGGCTGAACAATCGCATTCCTAATATATAACCCCTCCATTATTACATGGCATCTCTTGATTTTCATTATCTTGACAGTCACTTTATCATGTTTAAAGTTTACACAAGCACTACTGCCTTATCATTCTCATACTCATGAAGTAAGTTCCCACTAATATCTTCTACAACACTTGTTATTCCACTATCATTAGGAGCATCACCCACACTCACAGGATGCATGCATAAATGAGTATTCAAGAACTAGCTAAAAATTACAGCATTATACTACCAACACTTACACCTATTATGGCCCTACTTAATTTATACTTCTACATATGATTATATGACTATATATGACTATATGACTATACATACTCACCATCCTTAAAAATATTCCCAATGGGCAACAAAAAATAAAATAAAATGACAATTTGAAAGTACAAAGCAAATTATATTTCTACCTTTATTGCTCACCCTATCAACCTTACCTTTGCTACTCTCACTAATATTTCTGCTATTGGATTAGAAATTAAAATTAAACAGACTAGGAGCCTTCAAATCCCTAAATAATTATACTTAATCCCACCCTAAACTTAAGAACTGCAGAACTCTGCCGGGCTCGGTGGCTCAGCCTGTAATCCCGCGCCTTTGGGAGGCTGAGGTGAGTGGATTGCCTGAGCCCGCGGGTTCAAGACCCGCCTGGGCAGCGAGACCTCATCTCTACAATAAATCAAAAAATCAACTGGGCATGGTAGCGCATGCCTGTAATTCCGGCTACTCGGAAGGCTGAGGCGGAAGGATCGCCGGAGCCCAGCAGGTCGAGGCTGCGGTGGCCGGGAGCGGCCACTGCACTCCAGTCTGGGTGACAGTGAGACTCCAACTCAAAAAAAAAAAAAAAGAACTGCAGAACTCTATTCTTCATCAACTGAACTCAGATCAATTACTTTAATTAAGCTAGGTTCTAACTAGATTGGTGGGATCCAATCCGATGCAAATTTAGTTAACAGCTAAATACGTACCCAAATCAACTGGCTTCAATCTACCTCTCCCACTGTCTAAGGAAAAAAAGGCAGAAGTCCCTGTAGAATCAAAGCTGCTCCTTTGAATTTGCAATTCAATATGATACATTCAGGGCTTTTTTTGTGAAAAGAGGGCTTAACCTCTGTGTTTAGATTTACGATCTAATGTTTACTCAGTCATTCTACTCCTTTACTTATGTCCATCAACCGTCGACTATTCTCAACAAATAAAACATTGGTACACTGTACCTACTATTTGTATACAGACATAAACATATGTGTGTACACAACTAACATATCTGCATATAAACATAAACATGCCAATGTTTATAAACATAAACGTATCGATATTTACATCCAACACCACATTGTTTGCTCTAATAGGTTTCATTTTTCATATCTGTTATTCTATTCTCCAGTAGTGAAAAACCTGGAGCCTATGAGTTTAACTTCTTTTATCAATATGTGTTTCATTCTAAGCATTTCATGTGTTTAATTATATTGTAAATGATAGCTTTTCCTTCAATTTCCAATTGATCACTGCTGATATACAGAAATATGTTAGATCTTTGAATATTCTACTTGTATCGCCCTCCACATGAGTGCGAATGTATTTTAAAAACAGACTTTATTTTTAGATCTGGTTTTTGTTTGCAGTAAAGTTTAGCAGAATATACACAGAGAATTTCTGTATACCTCTCCCCCTTACCACAGACTCCTCCACTATTAATATCCTACACAAGAGTGGTATGTTTTTTACAATCAATGAGTCGGTATTAACACAATAATTGTCAGTCAAAGACCATAGTTTATATGAAAGGTCACTACTACTGTGGTATAATCCATGGGTTTTGACAAAATAAAATGTCATAAATTTACCTTTACATTGTTATAATGAATAATTTTACTGCCATAAAAAAATTTTGTGTTCTGTCTATTCATTCTTTCCCCTACCCTAAATTCTGGCAATCATCATTCTTTATTATGATCATAGATTTGACTTTTTCCAGAAAATCCTGTAATTGTATCATACAGTATGTGATCTTTCCAATGGCTTATTTTGCTTAGAAATACATATTTAAGTTTTCGCTGTGTCTTTTCGTGACTTGATAGCTCATTTTTTTTTAGCACTAAAATTATTTTATTGTCTGGATATACACAGTCTATCCATTCAACTACTGAAGGGCATATTGATTTCTTACAAGTTTTGGCTATTATACATAATTTTATTGTAAGTATACATATGCAGGTTTTTGTATGGATATAAGTTTTTAACTCATGTCAAGAAGTGAAATTGCAGAATTGCATTTTAAGAGTATATTTTGTTTTATAAAACACTGCCAAATTATTCTTCCAGGTTATCCCAGTTTGCATTCCCACAAGTAATGAATGAGAGTTTCTATTTCTCCATATCCTTGCCAGAACGATGTACTGCCATGATCTGATTTGTATTTCTACTATTTTAATAAATGTGTAGTGACAACACTTTGTTTTTAACTCACAATTCTTTAATGACATATGATGATGTGCATATTTTTGTATGACTGTCATCTGCGTATCTTCTTTGGTGAAGTGTCTGTTCAGAATTGATGCTCAGTTTTTTTATCAGATGGTTCATTGAATTTTAAGCGTTCTTTGTATTTTTTTTAATTTTTAAAAATTCAAAGATAAAACATTGTGTTTAACATGATGTGTTGAAGCATATATACATTATAGAATGACTAAATCTAACTAAATAATGCATTAATTCACATAGATATCATTTTTGGTGAGAATATTTTACACCCACTCTCTTGGCATTATATTAGTAAGTATAGTTAACTATGCTGTACAATAGGTCTCTTGTAATTATTTCTCATATCTAACTAAAATTTTATATCCTTTAACATCTTTTTTTAACACCTCTAACCCCCAAGACCCTGGTAGCCACCATATTACCAT
The DNA here is from genome assembly GCF_000164805.1 of Carlito syrichta. NCBI lineage: Eukaryota > Metazoa > Chordata > Mammalia > Primates > Tarsiidae > Carlito > Carlito syrichta. Next base: position 977,279 of record NW_007246167.1, read on the forward strand.
TTATTTTTATGAAATCAATTTTTTACAATTTCATTTATGAGTAAGTTCATGTGATATTTCACTTTCTCTATCTGGCTTATTTTTGCTTAACATAATGTCATCTCAGTTCTTCCATGTTGCAAATGATAGGATTTCCTCCTTTTTATGAATAGATAGTATTCCTTGTATGTATATATTCCACATTTTCTGTATCCATTCATCCATTAATGGATGCTTAGGTTGATAACATAACTTGGCTATTGTGAATAATGCTATAATAAACTTGGGAGAACAGATATTTATTCACCATAGTTATTTTATTTTCTTTGTGTATATACCTGGTAGTGGAATTATGGATCACATAGTAGTTCTATCTTTAATTTTTTGAGAAACCTCCATACTATTTTCTATAATGACTGTACTAATTTATATTACCACAATAGTGTGCAAGATTCCCTTTCTCCATGTCCTTGCCTGCAAGGGTCCTGCCCCTGCTGAGATCGGGGGTCCCTTGGTAGGAGTGGTGGCGTCGGCGATTGAAACTGGAGGGATAGATATAAAGAGAAAGAAAGGGGGGAGAAAGAAAGAGACTGGACTCCTGCTCAGGTGACCAGAAGCTGTTTATTGAATGTTATCCCAGGGCTTTTATCCCCAAACTCTGCAAAGTTATCATCACAGGAACTCCTGCTGCTATGGTTACACAAAAGGTAGCATGTGCCTTTTACATGACCAGGTCCAGGTGCACACACAGGACACCCCCCACTTTCAAGCAGATGTATTTTTCAAACATGAAGAAAAACATGAAGTTCTTATCCAGTTTCTATGTACCCTTAATTGTTTATAACTACATAACATCCTTCAATGCTTACACCTGAAACCAACATAATGATATATTACCTTTTACTTTTCTATGCTAATTCAAACTAGTTTCTATAAAACAGTTGGTGCTATGGTTACACTCTCCTAGCACCAGCCGGCCTAATTCAAACTTCTCTGGCCCCCCTGAATCAAACTGAACTAACCACACTTCTATAACAAAATGGTTACTTAAGTTTTCTTAATCTATATAAACTATATTCTAAAACCTATATCTATAAATTTCTAAATCACATCAAGAGAACCTGTGACTTGTGCTAAGTCTCCTCTATGGGACTCAAAGTTAAATTGTTTAAAAGCAAAAACCATAAATCGTGGAAAATGGGAACAATAGACTCCCAAGTTAGCTGTGTTTGTTCTGGTTTCAGAGTCCTCTGTTAGAGCCAGCAGGAGCCTTTCCTGGTTGCTTGTGCCAAGTGGAAAAGTGGAGGGGGATGGTTACCATAGCCTTGTAGTATGATTTGAAGTTGGGTAATGTGACTCCTCCAGCTTTGTTATTTTTGCTTAGGGTTCCTTTTGTCTATTTGGTCTCCTTTTTAATTCCATATGAATTCTAGGGTTGTTTGTTTTTAATCCTTGATAAAATGGCATTGTAGTTTGATAGAGATTGTGTTGAATCTATATGTTACTTTGGGTTGTATGGTCGTTTTAAGAATGTTGATTCTTCCAGTCTATGAGCACGGAATATTTTTTCTATTTGAGTTTAGCTTTTTAATTTTTAATTTTTATTTTTTTGAAGCTTTATGCTGATTTATTAACAAGTCCCAACAGAACTTTATTTTTTCTTCTCCACATTCTGTTCTGTGGTCTCCTTGGCCTTCTTTGCCTGAATACCAAAGAGTCGTGTATTGGGTATTGGCGCAGGCCAGTTGGAGGCTAGCAAAGTCTTTGAAGTTCTTCTCCTCCTCTGAGATGACTCTGGGTTTCTCCTTGTAGATGTTCAGAATTGGCATGATTGGTCCAGTCAGCTGGGTGGGACTTGAGTTCTTCAACCAAGCTATCTCCCTTCTTGGGAGGGTTTTCTAGGGAAGAGGATGAGCTTGGAGCGGTACTCCTCCAGCTGTTGCATGTTGAGTTGTAGGAACTCCATGGACTTGTTATGCCTTCTCTGGTCCATGGAGGTGCCAATGGTCCAGGCCATCTTCTTGTGGATGCTAACCACCTGCAGCTTCTCTAGGCTGAAGTCCCTGCCAGCTCACACTCAGGTGTGGTACCTCATGGTGGGGCACTTGGTGACGTGCGGACATGTCTAGACACGGGGCACAGACAATGTGGCTGGCCCTGGTCTCCTGCTCTTGTGCCTGGGGATCCTCTGGGCCAGCTGGTTGAACCATGTGACCACACGCCACTGCCAGTCCTTGTGGAAGTGTGGATTCAGGATGATGGCATTCCAGCTGGGAACCATGGCTGCCAACAACCCTCCTCTGCAGAACAGCTGAGCAGAAAGGTTGGTTATGTCTTTTATAATTTCTTTCATCAGTGTTTTATAGTTCTTCTTGTAGATATATTTCACTTTCTTGGTTAAATATATTCTTTTTTTTTTTTTTTTTTTTTGAGTTGGAGTCTCACTCTGTCGCCCATACTGGAGTGCAGTAGCCGCTCCCGGCCACCACAGCCTCGACCTGCTGGGCTCCGGCGATCCTTCCACCTCGGCCTTCCGAGTAGCCGGAATTACAGGCATGCGCTACCATGCCCGGCTGATTTTTTGATTTATTGTAGAGATGAGGTCTCGCTGCCCAGGCGGGTCTCGAACCCGCGGGCTCAGGCAATCCACTCGCCTCAGCCTCCCAAAGGCACGGGATTACAGGCTGAGCCACCGAGCCCGGCTAAATATATTCTTAAGTATTATAATTTTGGGTTTTTTTTGTGTGGCAACAGGATTGAGATGTTGGTTTGATTTTCAGTTTGGTTGTTACTGATGTATATCAGTGCTACTAATTTTTATGTCTTGACTTTATAAACTGAGACTATATTGAATTTATGTACCAAGTCTAGGAGTCTTTTGAAAGGATCTTTAGGGTTTGTTAGGTATAATATCATGACATTGACAGAAATAGTTTGATTTCTCCTTTTCAATTTGCATACTATTTCTTTCTTTCTCTTGCCTGATTGCTCTGGCTAAATATTCAGCAATGGATTCTTGCCAAAATGAAACCTTAGAAATTCCAGAGAAAGAATTCAAAGGCTTGATTATAAACTTGCTTAATGAAATCTAAGAGAGACTTTAAAACCAATAAAAAAAAATCTTTAAAAAAAAAACTATTCAAGACACAAATAGAAAATTCTCCAAAGAGATAAATACCTTTGTAAAAAGTTGTATTTTAAAGATATGGGGTACAATTCAGGGTTAGGTATGCAAATGTTCATTATGTAGTACCCTTGTTGGTGAGATGTGCCCCCTCCCTCAGCAGATTCCCACTACTGCCAATCCCACCCTTACCTCCTGGCAATTTCCCACTACTACCAATCCTTTTCTTATAGTACTGTGATACTATTCAGGGTTCACTTATGTGTGAGAACATGTGATATACAGTTCTTTGTTTCTGTGATAGATCACGCAGTATTATATACTTTAAAAGTACTTTAGAAACAAATATGTGGGGAGAGAGAAAAGATGGCAATGGAACAAGTCAGAGTATGAGAGTCTCTGCAAAAACAAGAGTTCATATAGACTCTCTGCATGAGTGGGTATGTGCCAATGGGTGAGTGAAAGTCCACCTGAGGGGAGACTCGGGGTCATGCACCCAAGGCTCCCCTCTGGAGACTGCTCCGCTCTGTCTAACATCCATCCTGGGCCAGAGAGGCTATCCTCTTATTGGACTCGGAGAGATGAATGCCCCTTTCCCCACACTGGAATAGGCGTGGACATGTCAGATCTGAGTGGGAGACTTGATGAGAAGTAGAAAGAACAGACAAGATGGGTAAGTCAGGATCTGATCCATCCTCCTCTCACAGTAGTCCATGGGGCATCTGCAATACCCCGAGAGCATCCCTATCAGCCTACACTGAAGGTGGAGAGGATGGACTGGAGACTAGATCTGGGGACCAGATCTGCCCCTTAATGTGGTGGCAGGAGTTGAAAGGAACCTGGAGTTACAGAAACAGTCACAGAGCAAGTTGTTTTTTTTTTTATTTTTAATTAGTTTTTTTCTTTTCTAGTTCTTTCTGTTTTTGTTTATGTTTCATAGTTTCTTTGTTTCTATTATTTTAATTTTTTTTTTAGATTTTTCTGTTGGTGTATGGGTATTTTTTTGGGTGAGTACATTAACAGGAATTTTTTTTATTTGTATAATTGTATTTTTTGTTTTCTTTTGTTTTGTCTACTGTTTTTGTTTGTTTTTCTGTTTATTCATTAGTGGCTACACCTATATTTTCCACCTTCTTCTTTGCTCTCTCCAACTTCTTTTTGTCTTCTTCCTTCCTTTTCCATTGTTTTCCTTTTTCTTGTCTCATTATGCTTTCAGAGAGCAAGCAAACACATCCACTGCATGGACAGATTGTAGGGCAGTGGGAAGCAGGTTCCAGGGTGTCCACACATCTGTCAGTGGATACTGAGATCTGCAAATATCTTCTGAATAGCAGCTCTTTCCTTAATTAAATATAAAAACTGCAAAAAGCACATCCCTCCACCCTCGGTCCAGCTCCAAAATTGAACAAAGCCAGAGGATCTACATAAGGAAGAATAGGAGATAAGAGTACACAGAAGTAAAACCTATCCTCCTATCACTGAACAAAAGAATTAACAAAGAGGTAAAAAAGGAGGAGGAAATCCTACACATATGAAAAAAAATCAAAGGAAGAAAAAGAATTTCATAGAGAATGCTGGGAGGACAAGAACTGAGAATACAGACTTTGGAACTCAGTCAATGATAAGCCCCCAGAATGACTGATCTCAAACCATAAACCAAGATATTAAGATACTATAGAGAGAATAAACAGAAATTAAGAGAAACAAGAAGAAAGAAGGAGTTGATAACTGAGATTACAACAATAAAGAATACAGTGAATGAAATAAATAACAAATTTATAAGCATGGAAAGCAGAACTAACCAACCAGAAGAAAGAACCTAAGAGCTTGAGGACCAAAATTTGCCAGTAAGCCAAACTTAAAAATCATAGAAAAGAAGTTTCAAAAGACAGAACAAAACCTCTATGAGATGAGCGATTATATCAAGATGCTGAACCTAAGATTAATTGGAATCCCTGAGGCAGATAGAGAGACAGAGACTACCCTGGAACAAACATTCTATGAAACTATTCAAGAAAACTTCTCTCATCTCATCAGAGATGCGACCATTCAAACACAAGAGATTCAGAAAACTCCTGAAAGACATCAAATGAGAAGACCAACTCCTAGACACATAGTAATTTGCTTACACAAAGTAGGTATAAAAGAAAAAACCCTAAAGGCAGCAAGAAAGAAAGGTCAGACTACCTACCAAGAAAGACTAATTAGAATAGCAGCAAACTTATCTACAGAAACACTTCAGGCTAGGAGAGTTCAGAGCCCAATCTTCAAAGTTCTCAAAGACAAAAAATTTTGACCAAGAATTACCTACCTAGCTAAGATAAGTTTCATCAATGATAGAGAACTGAAATCTTTCACAGACATTCAACCCATAAGTTCTACAAGAAACACTTAAGAAAGTATTAAACACAGAAGAAATAAAAAAGAAAGAATGACCACGCCCTTCTCAAGAATGCAGGAAAAAGATCGAAAACACACATTAACCAACCCAAAATCATAAGAAACACAACAAACAAGTAAAAGATAAACAACAGCAGTAACAACAACTCTATAAGACCTCATGACAGGGATAAACTCTCACATCTCAATAATTAGCCTGAATATGAATGGACTAAACGCACCACTGAAAAGACATAGAATGGCAAACTGGACTAAAAATAACATGATGCAACAATATATTGTCTCCAGGAGACACATCTCACCAGAAAGGACACTCAGAGATTCATAGTAAGAGGATGGAAAACAAATTTTTGGTTGAATGGAACACAAAAGAAAGCAGGAGTTATGTTCTTAATATCAGACAGAATAATTTTAATCTATCAAAAATTTAAAATATGGAAATTAACTACATAATGATAAAAGTTTCAATCTATCATCAAGATATATCCATCCTAAACATATATGCATCCAACTTAGGAGCACCAACTTTCATAAAGCAGCTTCTAGGTAAACTAAAAAAAGATATTGACTCTAACACTGTCATAGCTGGAGACTATAAATACCCCATTAACAACCCTAGACAGGTCATCAAGACAAAAAATTCAACAAGGAGATCTAGAACCTCAATGTGACATTTGACCAAATGGACTTAATTGATACTTACAGAATACTCCACCCAAAAACTGGGAATAGACATTCTACTCACCACCACAAGGACTGTACTCTGAGATTGACCACATCCTTGGCCAACATCAAGCATAAACAAATTTCATAAGATTGAAATACTTCTGAGGCCATGAACCTTCTGAGACCACAGAGGAATAAAAATAAACATCAACACCCACCAAGTTCCCCCAAAACCCACAAAGACATGGACACTAAGCAGCATGTTGCTAAACAACTCCTGAGTCAACACGGAAATCAAGACAAATTAAAAGATTCCTGGAAACAATGAAGAATCATCCTAACAAAATCTCTGGGATGTTACGAAAGCAGTACTAAGAGGGGAATCCATATCTCTACGAACACACATAAAGAAAATGAAAAGGTCACACATTAACAGCTAAACAAAAAGCTTAAGGAATCTGGAAAACCACTAAACCTTAATGTCAGCAGAAGAATTCAGATCACCAAAATGAAATCCCAAATTCAGGACACAGAAGACAAAACTATAATACAAAAAAAATCAAGGAAACAAAGAGCTGTTTCTTTGAAGGATAAAGAAGATTGACAGTCCCCTAGCTAGACTGACCAAGAAAAAGAGAGAGAAAGCCCAAATAAACACAATCAGAAATGCAAAGATCAAGTCACAACTGTCTCTGAAGAAATACAAAAGATTATCAAAGGTTACTATGTACGCTTGTATGAAGAAAAACTTGAAAACTTAAACGAAATGGAGGACTCTCTGAACTCACAAAACCTCCTCAGGTTGAAACAAGAAGAAATCAAGAACTTAAATAAACAAATAACAATCCAGGAAATCAACTATCTCATAGGAAAACTACCCACAAAAAAAAAAAAAAACCCTGGCTTTCCTACAGAATTCGACAACAAATACAAGGAAAAACTGAAACCAATTCTACTGAAAATTTTCCAGACAATTGAAAAAGATGGAACTCTTCCAAAATCATATTATGAAGCTATCATCACATTGATACCCAATCTGAGTAAAGATCCTACAAAGAAAGAGAACTACAGACGAACATTCTTGATAAACATAGATGCTAAAAGTTTCAACATGATTCCAGCAAACTGGACCTAACAACACATCTCAAAAATCACCCATCATGACCAAGTGGGCTTCATCCCTGGGATGCAGGACTGGTTCAACATCCACAAGATCATAAAAGTAATTAAATACATCAACAGAGGTTAAAAAAAATCAACATGATAATATTATTAATCACAGAAAAAGTTTTTGATGAAATCCAACACCCCTTCTTGACAATATCCTCAAACATCTAGGCATAGATAGAATATACCTTAAAGCATTACCAGCCATCTATAAGAAACCCACAACCAGTACACTGCTAAACAGACAGAAATCAGAATCATTTCACCTAAAAACTCGAACAATGATGCCCACTCTCACCCCTCTGTTTCAACATAGATTTGGAAATCCTAGCTAGAGCAATCAGACAGAAGGAGATCAGGGGTATCCAAATAGGAAAAGAGGAAGTCAAGTTATCCCTTTTTGCAGATGACATGGTTCAATTCCTCAAAAACCCAAGAGAATCTGTAAAAAACCTCTTTGCACTGATAAAGGACTTTGGCAAAGTCTCAGGGTATAAAAAAAATGTGCAAAAGACAGTTGCATTCTTATACACCAACAATGAACAAACAGAAACCCAAATAAAAAGTACAATTTCATTCACAATAGCCACATACACACACACACATAAAAGAAATATATTGGCATCTTCCTAATCAGAGAAGTGAAAGACCTTTGCAAAGAAAACTGCTCAAAGAAAAAAAGATGACACAAACAAGTGGAAATATACTTCATGCTCATGGATTCAAAGAATCAACATTTTTAAGGTGCCCATCCTACTCCAAGGCAATCTACAGATTTCATGCAATACCCATTAAATTACCAGCAGCATTCTCCTCAAACCTGGAAATGATAATACAGGAATTTAGATGGAAACATAAATGACCACGAATAGCCAAAACAATCCTCAGCAAAGAAAAAATACCTCACAAACAAAAAAACAAAGTGAGGAGGTATCACACTCTAAGACTTTATTATAAAACTACAATAACCAAAACAACCTGGTATTGGTACAAGAACAGGCATATAGACCAATGGAACAGGATAAAGATTCTAGATCAATTTCTTAACCTACACATCTTTAACAAAGCCTCCAACAACAACTACTGGGGAAGGAGAACAACTATTCAGTAAATGGTGTTGGGAAAACTGACTGACCACATGCAGAAGATTGAAACAGGACCCTTACCTATCACCATACACACAAATCAACTCTAAAAGGATGAAAGACCTAATTGTAGAACCTTAAACTATGAGAACCTTAGAAAATGCAGGAGACACCCCTATGGAAATTGGAACTGGCAACCAATTCCTGATCAAAACCCCGAGTGCCCATGCCATAAGAGATAAGACAGATAAGAGTGATCTCATCATACTCACAATCTTCTACAAAGTCACAGAAACTATTAAGAGAGCGGGGAGACACCTCACAGACTGGGAAAAAAAGAAATATTTGCTAACTGTATATCTGACAAAGAGCTAACATCTAGGTTCTGCAAGGAACTCAAATGTGCCAAAAAGAAAATAAATCACACAGCCCCATTACAAAGCGGGCAAAAGATATGAATAGATGCTTCTCAAAAGGAAGACATATAAGCAGCCAACAGATATATGAAAAAATGCTTAGTCTCACTAGTCATCAAAGAAATGCAAATTAAAACCACATTGAGATACCACCTAACTCCAGTTAGGGTGGCCATCAACAACTCAAAAAACAACAGATGCTGACGAGAATGTGGGGAAAAGGGAACACTTCTACACTGTTGGTGGGAGTAGAAACTAATACAATCTGTGCAAAACAGTGTGGCAATTCCTAAAAGATCTAAAAATCAACCTTCCATATGACCCTGCAATCACTCTTTGAAAATATACCTGCACATACATGTTTATTGCAGCTTTTTCACAATTGCAAAAACACAGAACCAACCATGTTGTCCTTTGAAGGAGGACTGGATTAAAAAAAATAAAAGTGGTTCATATACACAATGGAATATTATGCAGTCATAAATAAGGACAAAATTATGAACTTTGCAGCAACTTAGATGGAATTAGAGTCTATAATACTGAGTGATCTATCACAGAAACAAGGAATTGAGTACCGCATGTTCTCACTCATAAGCGGACCTTGAACAATTATCATGATACTGTAAGAAAAGAATTGACAGCAATTAGAAACTGCCAGGGGAGAGGGGGCACAACTCTTCAGCGAGGGTACCTGCACAATGAACATTTGTTTACCTAATCCTGAATTGTGCCCCACATCTTTAAAATTAAAAATTTAAAAAAGGAAACAAAGCTAACCAGTAAATAGAACACAGAGTAAAACAAAATAAAATAAGATAAATAAAAAGTAGAATGACTTTAACAGTAAAAAAAATCAACTTCTGATAATGAAAGACACATTTAGGGAAGTACAGAATGTAGAGAAAGTTTGAACAGTAGAGCATACCATGTAAAATAACAGATTTCAGAACTTGAAGATAAAGCTTTTAAATTAAACTAATCACATTTTTTAAATGAAAAGAACTGAACAAAATCTCCAAGAAATGTAGGATTATATAAAATATATAAATCTAAGAATCTTAGGTGTTTCTGAGGAAGTAGGAAAAGCAACAGTTTTGAAAAAAATATTTAAGTAAATACATGAGAAAAATTTCCCCGGTCTAGCCAAATATTTAAGAACCAGACAGAAGAAGCCCAAAGAATTCTGGAAGATTTGTTGCAAAAAGATCATCTCCAAGGCATATAGCCATTGGGTTATCCAAAGTCAATGCGAATGAAAGAATTCTAAGATCATTGAGACATAACATGCCAAATAACTTATAAAGACAAATAGGTCCAACTATCAGGAGAATTCTCAGTAGAAACTTTACAAGCCAGAACGGGTTGGAATCCTATCTTTGCTCATCTCAAACAGAATAACTGTTAGCCAGAAGTTTGTATCCCACAAAAATAAGTTTTATAAATGAAGGAGAAATAAGTTATTTCTCAGAGAAGAAAACACTGAGGGAATTTGTCACCACTAGTCGAACTCTACAAAAAATGATCAGAGGAATTCTAGACATTGAAACAAATGGTCGCAATACAGCAGTAGAAAACACTGGATCACTGAAAACTATAAAACTCACAGAGTTTATGAAGCACTAACATAATAGGGAAAACAAAACAGTCAGATAATGATTAACATGATGAATGGAACATTACCACACATATTATAAACATTGAATGTAAATGGCCCAAATGCCCTACATAAAATATATAAATTGACAGAATGGGAAAGAACACAAAATCCAAATATCTGTTGCCTTCAAGAGGCCCACTTAACTCACAAAGACTTCTATAGATGAAAGATAATGGGATGAAAAAATACTCCATACAAATGGAAACCAAAAATAAGCAGGAACATTTTTATATCGGATAAAATAGCCTTTAAATTAATGACAGTGAGAAAAGACAAAAACAATTCCCTCAGATTTTTTGAAAGTGATTTCTGTAGTATCTTATATACAAAATACAAAGTAGAATGATTGAAAATAAATGACGTACTTATAGGATCTTGTCTGAAAATAATCATAGCATGCTATGAAGCAGCTGGTTCTAGGTGTTCTATCCTCCTACCAAGAATTTCTGGTATCTTCCGTAATAAGGAGCATATATTTATTCATGTCACCCACTCCTCATGACTTCGTTGTTCAATAATTACTAGGTATATGCCTCAGGCAAGTTGTGCTTATAGTGTTAGACTTTTTCACTGCATAAAGATAAAAAAAACTTTCCAAACTTTGTTTAGATTATATCATATTTTTTGTTATCTAATCAGGTTTTAGACTAGCCCCAGTGATCACTCTTAACAAGATGAAATATTATAAATATTGAGCTAGTATAACTATGGAGAATGGTATTCCTAGGCATAATATCAGAATCTTTAAATTTCCTATCCTAAGTCACAAAGGTTGGCTTTGTCTTGATATGATAGTTTTCCACTGAAGTTAAAATTTTAGTGCTATGTTACAGTCTGAGCAAGTTGAACATTTATTTCTACGTATCCACTCTTTTAAAATATTTCTGCAATCCATCTGGGTTAACTTCTGATTCTTGTCTTCTGATATAGACATTAACAAGAAGTCATCAAGCTGTAGTACTCTTATTTCATGCAGCCTTTATGATTCCCTGCTGATTTGAAAGCAGTTCTGTAATGACTGTTCTCTTTTAGTCAAAATGGTAAAACACACACTAGTAGTATCAGAGAGTATGGGGAAATTTGCCCAAGGTCCCACCTTTGGAAACATCTCAGGGTCACCACAGGGATAATTGGAATTGAGATATTTAGCTCTCAATAATCATTTCAAGCCTCCAAATCACATTTATCTTCTAAACCAACCAGACTGGAGTATCACAGGTTTTATCTATAGGGTATATAAATTCATGTTCTGCCGGGGATCTGAGGTCCCTGTTCACAGCTGTTACTGCTGTCCAAAGTAGATGTCATGGGTTTGGAGTTTTGGCCAAGGACTTTCCAGGAGCTCGATCTATTCAGGAGACAACCCACAATCTAAGCGCTCTTGGCCTCAGATATCTATATGTTTCTATTCACCAATCATCTCTCTTGCAGTCACATTTTATTGTTAAGTCAGGTTTTCACTCTATTTCCCAAGCTGGAGTACAGTGGCATAATGAAGGCTCACTGCAGCCTCCAACTCCTTGGCTAAAGCACATTCATTCCTGTAGTAGCTGGAACTACAGGGATGTGCCACCACACCCGGCTATTTTATAAAAAAAAATTTTTTTTGTAGAGACAAGGTCTCTATGTTGCCCAGGCTGGTCTCAAATGGAGAGGCTCAAACAATCCTCCTGACTTGGTCTTTCAAAATGCTAGGATTACAGATGTGAGCCACCATGACCAGCCGACACATTTAATAAACCTGCCATATATATTTTGAGTTCTAATGGACATCTATCAATTGCTGATAAATTGATCAATTGACTTCTTTTATGATAACCTTTATATCAGTATGGATTTAAATCACTTAGAATTTCTATAGTTATTATGTTCAAAGGATCCCACTAATCCTGTCAATTGTTTTCTTCCCCCATCTCACATTAAAATCAGTCTTTGTATACTTGATGTAACCTACTAATTGTTAGTACTTCAATAATTTTGTTCAAAGCTATAATATACTTCTTCATGTTAACTAAATTTCTGACATTAATAACAAAATCAAGGTTCCTGACCCTGCAGCTACATAGAGGATATCTCTAATTTTTTGCTTTTTTTACATTCGTGAAGTATAGAAATTGTCACAGTAAATTTGTCCTCCTAATCAAGTTTTCCTTCTATTGTAGTATATGTATTAACTACTTTTATAGTCTCTGTCCCCACCCCCAAAGGATGGAATATCTATCCTCTGTCTATATCTATATCTATATTTATATTTATATTTACATCTATATCTATACCTATATCTATAACTATCTATATATCTAATCTATCTTGCTATCAAAGACAGATACTCCATATAGATGCAATTTTTAAAAAACATATGTGGACTTTCTTTTCTAAAAAATCATGGCCTTACATCTTGTAAAAATAGTATCTGATCTCATTCAGTCATTACTAATTGACTTCACTTTACCCGGCTTCTAAACTGTTATCAACATTGTCCCATCAAGCTTCCTGGTGTTTGCCTTAATTTTCTCTTTCTGATACTCAAGTCTATATATCTGTTTATTTTTCAGATATTTGAGTGTCTATTTTCTACTTTCTCTAAATATTCAGACACATACCTTCTTATTTATAACATACTCTTCCAAATGTATGTCATATGTTTGAATGTTAATAAAAGATTTTACAGAACATCTCTATGTTGATTGTATTATACTACTGGAACTCAGTATTTAATGTGATTGAGAAATATGTTATGAAATAGATTGTATTTCATCACTAGTTGTAACTTATAATGGAAACAAGTGGGTGAAGTTCCAGCCTTGGCTATAGTGTAACTTTGGAATTATTTTAGTTAATATAGCAAGTTGACATTTTAAAAATCCTTTTTGTTTCAAAGTATACTCTGCTCACCAAGAGTAGCCAGAAAAGAAATAAATAAACGAATGGTATTAGGAATATGGTTTACAGAAGTGGATTAGTGGTAGCCACAATCTAGACCAAAGTATGACTCAGTGGTTAATTTCCAAAGCAGTAGAGAAGAAAACAATGGAAAATATAAGGATTAATGTTTACTTTATCCTTGGTCTTGGTATGAAAGAATTTCTATTAAAGACAAATTTCTTGTGTCACTTTATGTTATTACCATCATCCTCTGAAAAAAAGAAAGGAGAAATTATCTCCGTGGTGTGTGATTCACCTAGCAGACCTAATATATTAACAGTTTATAAGCACAATCTTGTCAGAAAATGTCAGTATGTTCCATCACTTTATCTTGAGGTGCTTCAATATGATCAGAGGGGATCTAGTGGCTTTCAGTTAATTGTATAGATCTTAATAAACTCTCAATCCCAGATACTCCTGTAATAATTTCACAGACAGAAAAATAAGATAAAGTAGAGAATTCAGCAGATTTTCTTCTCTCTCTTGGACTTGTTTCAGGGTAAAACCTTTTTGCTGAGTGAATGTTTTGGCTCTCCTGATACAAACTTTCCCACAGGATATCTGATGCATGATTTAGGAATATGTGACAGTGGTAGAAAGGGTGTAGTGAAAGGAATGATAGGAAACTACCAAGCCAATCTGGTCCTCATGTTTACTCATTTTATTAGCACTGTTATCAACAACAAAATACTTCCATCTAAATTCTGGTATTCAAAAAAGTGTATTACCAGAGGGCATCTATAACTTTCTATTCATGCAATAAGATTATTTCATTATCTATTACTGAATCTACTAGCAAGCTAGCTTAGACATTACGGCAAAAATGCATTGTTATGCATTGTTTAGCTCATTGTATTTCTACACTTGCTGTATCTTTTTTCGTCAAAAATATACGTTCATAAAAAATAATATTCATTCCAGACGTATTTTAGCGAAGGATACCATTTTGAGTTCGGTGTAAGAGTGTAGCTTCTATCAGTGGGTTTCAGTCCTAACCACACTTTAAAAAAATGAACAATGGTTCAAGGATTTCTTGATAGCATAACAGGAGCTCATTCCCACAGCAATGATTTCCTCAACCTGCAGAGCCTTACCATGGTATCCTGGTTAAATTCTAATTTGTATAATTAAATTCTGCCTGCAAATCTGACTACTTACAGTTTCCAGCCCTTTTTGCAATCTTCTGTTATTTCCTGTTTTGCCTTGATGGCTGCTGTGCCCTGTGGAACAGAGGTTGCATAATGGGACAGGAAATTATTCACTCTGCTTCTCTTACAGTTGTGGTGGCATAGCAGTCTCCAGCTCTATTTTTCCTTTCAGTGTAAAATTTGTGAAGTAGAATACCATTCCCTTGTTCTGGTCTGCTGGAAAAAACAAATTTAATGAGAATCTGTACCCATTCCATTTCTATTAAAATATGTATTTGTCTAACTGCAATTTAAAATACATAAAATATAGTGTACTTATTACAAATTTTAAGCAAAACTTTCAAAATTGATGCTTTTCAAAATAAATGAGTTATCAGCTTCAAATAGCACTTGATTTTCATAATTTGGACATGTACAATTGCTATGTTTGTACAAATCTATACATAGTATGTGTAATTAATATACACTGCATGCATAAATAAAGACTCAGAAAGATTATATAATTACTTTTGAAGGCAGATGTCTATATTTTTCCTAGACATATTTTAGTGGCTCTAGTATCAACTCATTTTCTTTCTCAATGGTCATTCTGAAGAGAAACCAATATGTTTCACACATGACAGTACACCCTATCCCACCTCTTCCCTCATAGTTTGGCTCTAGAAATTAGACTCTGTTGAAGTCTAATTCAAAAAGCAGTGTATGGGGTAATTAAGTACAATTTGCCTTTCTTTCCTGCAAAGATAAACCATAGTTTGTATGGTATTCTAAAATAAAATTTTAAAAAATTAAGTATACTAAAAGTACCATATGCATAAATAGGAAGTTCCATCAGGATTTGAAGAAAGGTATTATTATCAAATAAAATATATGGGTTTCATCAAAGGTTAATATTTCACCATAAAAACCTATGAGTAATATTAAAAATGAATACTTTTGAAGTGAAATAGTATTTAAACATTTTAAAGAACTACAGTTATACAATTAACATCAGCTCAAATTTATTTTCTAACTGAATTTTCTTTATGGTAAACAATTCAAGTTAAAAAATAAAAGTTATAGATTTTTTAAATCTTGAAACTTGAGAATGTTGAACAAAATATAATTTTCTTCCAAATAAAGATGTATCTATGATCTTAGAGGGAAAAATTATTTTCTATTTTTATTCAGGGAGTACCTGTGTAGATTTGTTACACAGGAATGTTGTATGATGGTGAGGCTTGGATGTCTAGTGGGCCCATCACTGAGATGGTGGACATGGTACCCAGCGAGAAGTTTTCAGGCTTTATCCCCTCCTCCCTTCCCTCTTTATGATTGCCTCAGTGTCTGTTGTTCCTATCTTTGTGCCCACGTGTGCCTACAGTGCTTAGCTTCTGTTTATTAGGAAGAACAGATGGTATTCGGTTTTCTGTTTCTGTAATAATTTGCTCAGGATGATGACCTTTAGCTGCATCCATGTTGCTGCAAAGGACAAGATTTTGTTGTTTTCTATGGCTACATAGAAAAAAAAAAATAAGTGTGTGTGTGTGTGTGTGTGTGTGTGTGTGTGTGTGTACACATGCATTCTCTTTCCACTCCATTTGAATGCATGGAAGCATATATTCAGATTGTAGTCTTCAGGAAAACTTCAAGGCTCTCTTAACTCACTTAAAAGAAATTCTTTTATGGGTCAAGTTAAAAACCAGTGGCATATGTTATATCATTGTATGAGTCAATTGTGCTGTTGCTGTTGTTGTTGTTTGTGTTTTTTTATAGAAGTAACTGGATAACAATATATACTTCTTGCTTTATTTTTTTTCCTTCAATATGTTTAAATAAGCTGAATTTGCAGGCATCACGCATTTGGGCAGCATCTCTGTGCTAATAAAATCAACCGCAAGCCCAGAATAGGATCCAAAGGAGAAGACATATCACTGACTTTTGCTTACATCTATCACGAAAGGGAAAGGGAACACTATCAAGAATCACATTCGATCCCATGCAGCCTACCAGAATAAAAACTCTTCTGTACTTCTTGAATGCCTGGAAGATAGATAGATAGATAGATAGATAGATAGATAGATAGATAGATGAAAATCAAACACCAGTGATAGTGGCTGTGGTAGACAACTTACAGAGGATCCAGTAACTTAACATATATGCAATCATCTGTTCTTTTCCACCGATAAGTGGCAGTAGCTCTTCTGTCATGATATTAGGATTCCTTATCATTAATTCTTATTTGAAAGAAACAATGACACTTTCTCGCCTGAAATAATGTCAACTTTCCAGCATCGGGTCCTTTGATAAATGCAGTAGTGTATGTGCATCAGTAAAGAAGTCCATTGAGTCAGACAGAACTCACATCTAAACCCCAGGTTCACTACATTCGGAGCCTGTTTTCTTTTATATACATTTTAGATAGCGATCTAACTCAAATTATTGTTGTAAGAAACATATTTAAGATATGTAATTGTTGAATGAAAGTAGTAAGTTATTATTTTATTTAATAAATTAACATGTTCACTTACGCAATTACATAATTATAATATTTATCAACACCAATAGTTTTAGTTTATTAAAACTATATTACTTGCAATGTATTTTGTCTAAGTCTGTATTGTAAAAGATCTTAAAAGGTAGGTTACACTAATCCCTTTGATAACCTGAGTATTTAACCTGAATATTTATTTTATAGATATATGACTTGCTAAATATCACCCCATCAGAGAGTGGCATACATGAAATAATTTAGCTTCTCCAATCAGAAGTAATTTTACAGGAACAAGTATCATTTACTTCTTTATTTTTTCTTTTATTTTTTTATTTCTTTCATTTTGGTGTAATGAAAAGTTTTTGACCTGGGCTTAAAATGTAGCCATTTAAAGCTCTATTAGATGGTTGTGGTTTAATACATTTTTCTATTATTTAGAATCACATTTTCTCAGTAAACACCCAACAAATCCATTATTTTATTGCAATCAAATTTATGTTTCATTTTGACAACTGTAGACATTTCTGATTTAATGACAGCTCTTGTCTATCTTTTCTTTCTACGGCATATATTTGTTAATTTTAGTTCTTTCATCTAGAGATATCAAAAAAAAGACCATTCATTATATAAAGATTTTTGGAGTGCCTGTTCTGGCTTTCTAGAGTTGATGCCACATTCTTAAAGCTCATTCCTTCACCCAAAGATATATGCATATATATGTTATATATATAACATATGATGCTATATATTATATATAAAAATATATACATATATACATATATATTTTATATGTAATATATAATACATATACCATATATATAATTTTTGAAAACATATATCCAACTCATGTATGGTCATGAAAAAATAATCAATAATTTTGAGACATAAATCATACCTGTGACACAAGAAAAATCTTTAAGTAAATGAAATTGAGACCAAAGAGAAAAGCCTAGTGATCTTTTCTTTAAATAGTGGTCAAATTGTTTTACTAGATTCTAAAAGAAGAGACATGAAAAGTGGTCACATACATATAAACCTCTGAGATTGTACTGAATATATCAATAATTAAATGAGAAGACCTGTAGTAAACACTGAGAAGATTATCTTGCATATCGTAAATATTTAAAATACTTTCATTTACTGAATTATACCTGAATAAGTCTAACAACACTCCATTTTCAGAGGTAGCAAAAAACAAGATTTAAGTATACCTGAATATAAGAAAAAAGATAGACCAATCTAGAAATGATAGCTTGTGACTAGTACAGAAAATTCGACTTTATCTCCTTACAAATGAGGTAAATGGAAAATATTTTAAAAGTAGTTACTATAGCTCGAAAACATACAAATATATATTTAAGTATTACTTGCATGCTCATCCATTTGACATATACTCAGTTTAAAATGTCTATGTCTATGTCTTTATAGCTACAAAAATTGTCATTAATATTAGTCTTTCCAAAGTATTGGTAAACTAATAAACAACGATTTTTCATTTTACTATGATAGAGATATTAACTTATCTTAATTCTTATGAGAGTAGAATAATATGATAGATAAATAATTTAGTTCTTAGTCTAAAAAATTAATAGCTACTTTTTTTCTCTGCTACACATCTATTTCCTTAGGTCACAAAGGTATTTCTGTTTTTTACTTTTTTTTTTATTTTTTAGTTGGAGTTTCACTCTTTCCCAGGCTGGAGTGCAGTGTCACACTCATGGCCACTGCAGCTTCTACCTGTTGGGCTTGGGCAATCCTTCTACCCCAGCCTTCCAATTAGCTGGAACTACAGACGCATGCCATCATGTTCAGCAAATTTTTATGATTTATTATAGAGACGAGGTCTCACCAAGTTGCCCAGGCTGAGTCTTGAACCCCCGGACTCAGGCAATCCTCTTGCCTCAGCCTCCCAAAGTGCTGGAATTACAGGCTGAGCCTCCGTTCCTGGTCTATTTCACTTTTAAACAAGCAAAACTAAGTAGATATTTTTGATGTTAGACAGAATTCTATAAAATTATTTTCTATGAATTTTGTAATTATATGACTTGGGCAGAGTACTGATTAAGGTATATGTATTATACATTTATGTAACTATATGTAACAGCACATTAAATTGCACCTCACAGATATACACAATTATTATTTGTCAATTAAAAAATTAATACAAAGAAAATAAAGCAATTTGAATTCATTCTGTTATTAGCAATTGGCTTTAGTTCTAGAAATGATGATCAAATATTTAGGGGTTAGTAAATTAGTGTATTCATCTCAGCAAGTATATTCTATGCAAATGTGTATGAGTTCATATGGTTGTAGGTTCAAAGTCATAAACAAACTAGGCTGCTTGGCCGTGATCTCCTTAGTCATTGAAATTTTGGTCCCTTATCTTCACAGGCTCTGTGTGTGTGTGTGTGTGTGTGTGTGTGTGTGTGTTTGTCTGTCTGTGTGTGCGCGCATGCCAACTTAGGCAATATAGCTAGATCTCGTTTTTACACAAGATCAAAAATATTAGCTAGGCATGGTGGTGTGTATCAGTAGTATCAGCAGGAGGTTGAGGTGGGAGGATTACTTGAAACTAGGAGTTCCAGTTTACAGTGTGCCATGACTGTGCCACTGCATGACAGCATGGACAACAGATTGAGATCCAAACTTTACTTATAAAATGATCATTTGTATACCTAACCCTGAATTGTACATTTTTAAAACAAAATGTTTTTAAAAAAAGAAAAGAAAAAAGGTGAAAACATCTGAGTCATAGAGATTTTTCTTTTTTAAAAAGTTTATGCACAAATCTATATATGAACATATTGTTATCTTCATAATAATTGTGTCAAAGGGACTTAAAATGATGCATGTAAAATAACGTTGATATTGAAACATTTTTGTAGATGATCAGATAGTCTTGAAAGAATTTGGGTAACATTATAATCAAGTAAAAACCACTATTACATTTTTAAAAAGGAAATACTTTGATGAGCAAGAATTTATTTATTTTTTGTAAGATAGGCTGGTGTTACAAGATGATGAATAAGAAGTAAATGCTTCAGTTAAGCTTAGAGTTGTTAATAAGTAAGGAAAGAGAAGTGTCATCTTGAAAAGCTTAACCGCAAAATAAATAAATAAATAGATAAATAAATAATAGTATGCTCTCCATACCAAAGATATTAGATATGAAAAATGGTTATACCTTGTGTATTGCTTGTGATTATGATTATATTCCTATCACTTTTAACTAATTATTTTACTTATATTTCCCAATAATATTCAATACAATAGGATATATATGAGAAAAATTTATGTAAATTTTTGTAAAAATGTATTCTAAAAATATAATCTCTTATTTCTGTTAACCAAAATACCATACTATAATTATTATCATAATACATGATATACCCTAATTGGTATCTAATGTGGGAATATGTCTTTATATATATATATATATATATATATATATATATATATATATATACATACACACATATATATGCACAAATATATATCTGCTATGATTAAGTGCAAAGATCTATCACATACTACATAAACTAAAATTGTTTTGATAATCAACAGGCTTTTTATATACTCAAGCTTCTAAATATTATGCTAATTATTGTGTTTTCCTTTTATCTGATTCCTATTCTCTTTAGTAGCTCATGTTGTCCACATCCACTGTGAAGACATTTTAATTCTGACTCATATCACCTTTCACATTTGCTTTCTGTAAGAAAAATACATGTCTTGTCATCATAAATTCTACCCTGCAAGCCTTTTTCTTACTGCACTCGTCCTATTCAGAGCCATGCTACTCATCACTTGACAGGATGCAAAATGTAATGGCCATAAAAGTAAAAGTCTGCTAACTTTCACTCCAGACAATTTGTCAAAAGGCACATTAAAAAATAATTGGAGAAAAACGGCACAGATTTTTAAAATGTATTGAGTCATTTTTCTTCAATGCTTGACTGGTCAGCTTGTATGAAACCATTCTCTCCATTATTAACAAGCCAAGACTACCCTTTAACAAAAGAAATAGCGCTATACTGCAGTCTTCTGATTCTGTGGGTTTGTTGCCATAGAACTCTGATTTATCTGGAAAGTCAATAAGTAAAACAATCCTTTAGCATTTGGATATTTTATGCTTCCAATTTTATCCTTTATTAAAATATACATTTTCCTAAACCTACTAGTAATATCATAAATACCATCTGAAGTAGAAATAATAAACTCAGAATGTTTTTCTTTCTATGCTGTTTCATTAGCAGTCTAGTGTCTTACTAAAATTTTAAAGAATTCAAGTGTTATATATGTTTTCCGTTTAAACTACCACAAATAAACAATTTAGAGCACACTAGATTTTAGTGAAATAATTATATAGTCACACATATTTCATGAAAACTTATAAGGAAATAAAACAAATGACATAAATTGATGAACTGTATGAAGAGATTAAATTATTTGGAATTTCAACGAAGAAAAACAAAACTTCTACTTTGGGGATTGGTTAATCTAAGAATAAGAGATAGTTGCAAAAAGAAAAAAACAGAAAGTGTGAACTTAAATTAATGTACTGACTAAAATAATGGAATAAGAATGATATGCTCTCTTTTTTTTCTTATTTCTGGGCAGATTACTTCTGGGCAACCCCCTCAAAACTCCTCCCACTGGGGAAGATTTTCAGTCCTATCAATAAGTCCTGCTTTATCAAAAAAAATTATTTCTGTGTTATAATTATAACATTGTGTCTGGATGAAATAAAATTACTTGTAATCAAAAGATGTCTCATAAACAACAGAATTATTAGTATTCCACATGTTTTCTACAGCAGTAAAATATTAGTATTAAACTACAGCAATAATTAACAAAAGTCATGTTAAGTATTTTAAAATTTATTGTCATATGTGTTTTTTAAAGATAGCAAATAAGAAAATTATTTGCCATATTCTAAGAAGCTAGTTGTCCAGATGCTAAAAATTAGCTTCTGAAAATGTTTGCTTATATCCCTATATGAAACTAATTAAAATATTGTTAGAAAAAGTTATTGAATTTTCACAGAAAATTTTGCAGTATTGTAGAATTTTAAAATAATTCTGACATGTATCATTAATTAATATACACCATTTTAAATATAAAATTGATATAATGCCCTGTTAGCCTTTTGTATTGTGTATCTTTCTTTTCAAATTCCCTAAGTAAATTAATAACTACACATCTTTGTAATGTATTTTTTGGCAGGTCTAATCCATTTTTAAGAGATCATTTCTGAAAAACAAAATATTCTAGACTGAGATGATTATTAAGTGGATTAAGATCCTAGCATTAAAAGAATATTGTGCAAATATCAAGAAGATTTCCCTTTTCTTTTCCATCTTCAAGTTAATTAAACAGTTAACTTTGTATATCAGTAAGGGGAACACATTCAAAACTCCTAGGGGCAAGCATCTGGCAAAGAACTTTTCAACAGTTACTTTATTTTTCTTTCCAGAAACATTAGGTAATGGTCAGCTATGAAACAATTGCTTCATAAGACACCTTTACACAAAATAAAAAAACATCATTACATAGCAAACAAAATATATTGTCAGTCTACTTCTGAAAGGATGTCGTCTCAATTTTGTTGGTACACAACAAATACACAAAACTTAAGAATCCATTGAAAAAAGGATTAATTAAAAATTGTAAGATTAAGAAGAAAATACCATGTTAAAATATATTTAAGTTCTCCTTAAAAAATCTATTCTATAAAAAATGTATTCTATAAAATTTAAACTTTAAAATTTATCATATTTTTATTTTTAGTTATTTTATTGGATTCATGTTAGGTAATATAGATAGTTCTCTATTTAATAATGGTAGATAGGTCAGGAAATGTATAGATTAAAATAAAATAAATTATCAATGATTGGAATGAGTTAAAATAAGTTAGTTATAAAACTGATAAACAATGACTGTCTTTTTTCTTTCAGCAGAAATACTTTAAATCTGAAATATTTTAAAATTATAATTTTATCAGTTTATGGCAAAATTTATTTTAAATGATGTGTTTACAGCTCTTGTTCTTTTGTCAGAATTCAAATTTATGCTATGATGTAAATGCATTTTAAAACTGTATCAATTGTAATATGATATTTTTAAAAAACTTGTCTTCCTTGTTGTAAAGTAATAAACATGTATTACTAAATATTTTTAGAAATAGCTCTTATAAAATTGTACATACATTTGAGATTAGTATCTAATGTTGTTTATCTGGTAATAGTGTTATAAAAAAACTGCTGTGCTTTTTTTTTTAATTTTAGCTTGAGAAATATGACAAATGCAAATCTTATGAGAGTGATAGTATGAAATGGTCTGATTGAAAAAGCCAAGTTGTATATATAAAATGAATGAAATATTTTCCTAACCCTCATGGTATATAGCGATTTCAGTTTGCCTGCTTGAGTAATCTAAGTCACTGATCTCTTGCACCTATTATTGTGAAGTAATAATTTCTGACATGAATCTGGCGGTAGTTCTCAAAAATAGAAACAGGTAGATTTTCATCATATATTCTTGAATTATAGAACACATTGACATTCAAATTTAATCATATTTTATCTTTTTAATCATATTTTATCATAAAAGACAATTTAATATAAGATTAACACTTTTTAGAATTTGAATTTAATCATTGATTTTTATTTATCTGTCATATTTAACCAAGATGGTATGTGTCATGTTCCAAAATGAATAAAATGCAAGCTTAAAAATGATAAAATGTGACAAAATATTATATGATTCTTTATATCATTTAATATCACTGAAAATGAACATTTTGCTTAAAAGAGCATTTGATGAAATAAAGAATCATGATTATATAAAAGTCTGTTCTTGCTTTTTGTTCCTCTTTCAAATCACCATTTTAAAGGATGTCCAGTTCAAAGTTTGAATACAATTATGTACTATGTGTTAATTTTCAACAAAATTTTAGATTGCTTTTCTATTTCTTAACAAATGTATTGATGAGCCTCACCATGTGTGTAGCCATCCTTCTAGAACTTAGTACTAGAAAGTCTTTCATCTTATTTCTTATCTGCATAATTTGGATCAGTTTTATAAGTAGTTACATATTACATTAATTTTCAAAGTAGCTACAGTTACTTGAGTTATAATGCACAATAAAAGATATACATGCCTACAACAACCTTCTCCTTTAGCAAAATAAAGAAAAAAACATACAAAACACCATTCATTAGGGAAAAAAAAGATTCACTTGTCAATGTTAAGGGTAGAAAAAGCAAGTTTAGTCTGAACACTTATTTAAGATACTAGAGAAATTCCGTATTACCTTGCATTTCAGAGTGCTTCGGGTTTCAATATTAAAACATTCCAAATTAAAGAAAACTATTTTTTTACTTTTGTATCTATACCTTTTTTTATATTCCATGACTAAGACAACAGAAAATTAGGAAAAAACAAAATAATCTGTAACTCAAGAAATGAGTCCAGCCTCTACTCGTATCTATCTACCTCCTCACTCATAGAGCCTCACAAATTTCTTATATCATAATTTTGTGAATTTTGTTTTTGTTTACATTTTTACTTATTCACCGTGATTTGTTGAGTATTTTCTTAGGTTGATATGCTTTCAGAATTCTTGTATTTTTAAAATGTTTCTACAGTGTGCTGGTATTTTAAATTCAATATTTCCTGGGAATAGGATTCTTAGATCATATTTCTTTCCTCTTGATAATCAGTGCATAGAATTCTATTGTCTTTTGTGTTTCATTGTTGCAAATAAATCCATTTGCCCCTGATTTCCATTTTTTAAAGAACTTTGCAATTTCTAAATACTTATATTTTTATACTCAGACTTAAGAAACACCACAAAACTCAGGCTAAAAATAATCACATTTGGTTAATGTTACTAGCGTGCTGTGTGTTATTTCATATAAACATTTAAGCTAGCCCTCAATTCAGAGAAATTTGAATATTTATGACATATGTAAATCTTCATTTTTTTCTTTTCAGAAAAAGTTAGGAGTCTCAACCCTGTCTGCATAATATTGTTATCTTTTTAAATAATCTGGATCTTTGAAGAATCTCAGTTTCCACAGTAATTCTTAACTCATTTGGCACACCATTGAAATAACTTAGATTTTGACATTTCTTGGTTCAGTAACTACCAATATAATTAGTATGCTATGTGTGTATAGATTTAGCTCCTTACTTTTCCAAAACTCTAAAAGAATTCCAATCAAGATAGTGCAGTAACCAGAAATGAAAAGGCCTGGGGAAGATTGCATTATTCTTTTATAATCATTTATCACCTCTGAAAGCATGATGTCTTTCCTATGGGCTAAATGTAGTCCCTGTGTCATGTCATTGTATTTGACTATATAATGTTATTTTTCCAAAGATTTCAGGTGAACATGAGGACCTATTTGAATCATCCATATTCTTGATTTTACTTAATGTAATTCAAAGATGTTACTTAGCATGTTCCTCTTTCTATTGTTTGTCCTACAAATAGGTATTAATAGTTAGATCTAGAGACTTGATCAGATTCTGGTTCAATTTTTCGGGAACATTTATTGCATGATGACATATATTTTTTATTGTTGATGTTTTAATGTGAAAGCAGCTTGTTTTTTTGAAGTTCGTAGTTAATGATGACCATTGACTAGATCCGTTAATGAATCATTGTGACAAATGATCCTTTTTTTATACATAATTTCTTCTGAATTTATTAGCCAAAATACTTTCAACATGAAAAAATCATTAAATCAGCCGGGCTCGGTGGCTCAGCCTGTAATCCCGCGCCTTTGGGAGGCTGAGGTGAGTGGATGGCCTGAGCCCGCGGGTTCGAGACCCGCCTGGGCAGCAAGACCTCATCTCTACAATAAATCAAAAAATCACCTGGGCGTGGTAGCGCGTGCCTGTAATTCCGGCTACTCGGAAGGCTGAGACGCAAGGATCGCCGGAGCCCCGCAGGTCGAGGTTGCGGCCACTGCACTCCAGTCTGGGCAACAGAGTGAGGCTCTAACTCACAAAAAAAAAAAAAAAAAATCTTTAAATCATTAAATATATAACTTTACAGAGTATGGAATATAAAAAAATTGTTAAATTTTTAAAAAAATTTATTTTATATCTTTTAAAATAATGGATTTATCTCTAGTACTCTCTAAAGAAGAGTAATAAGAAATTGTAGTTTTTAATTGTTTGTAAATGTATTTTGATGTATTAATAACTCAATAATTTAAACATATTTTATATTTTTTTAATATATATCAGTTATTTTTCTTATAAGAGCTCAAATTGTCTCATTTTGACAAGTGGAAATTTTTCAATTGACTCACCTCAGTTTTAATTTAACTTTTACGATCTCTAAAGCTGAATCTATTTTTCCTGACAGCAATAGCAGCTTTTTACAAGTTCCTTTTACTCTTCTATAATAATACAACCCAGTTTCATTCTACATTTTTTTTGGCCTGTGTTCTGAAATCAGACAATACATCAAAAAATGATTTTAGTGGTATAGTATATTTAGAGACCATGTTATGAGCTACTCATTCTACTGTTGTACTCTACTAGATATTTTAGTGGAAAACCCAGAAATTGCATTATATTACATTATGTTTGTGTTAGTATAATACATGGTAAGTTTAAATGATATTTGGAATTCAAATAGAAATATAGAATATTTGTTTGTTTTGCTTTAATCACTTGCTTTATACTTACATCTGTACAATCAAGGTAAAAATCTTGATTCCTATTGACACTGTCGTGATGAATTGTTTCATCCTATTGATATAAATATGTCAAAATTACTAATACTAATTACTTATAGCAGTTTTACATTCTTTTAGTCTTTATAGAAATATCTCACTAGGAATGTACAGTAAAATTACTGGCTTAAAGTCAATTTAAATAATTCTTTATTGTATAGAAGCAGTTGTGAACAAGCTCTAAAGGGTTTTCTATATTTAGCTTTTGACTTCTAAGAATTACATTATAAATTTTAATATTGAGTATTTTAAAAACATTTACCTGCTTATGAAATTAAATCTAGAAAATAATATACATAGCAAAGTTTATTTTCTATAATTATTCTCTCCATCCTGTTTTCTTTCTTCTTTTATGGTAACATATGCTTAAAGTTTTGTCTATATTTTTCAAATTTAAAAGGTACATATATTTATGTGCATCTTCTTTTCTTTCCTAAATTGTATTTACATATAACTACAATTTGTATTACCTTTATTGCTGATGAAGTTGAACAAATTGTTATA
The DNA here is from genome assembly GCF_000164805.1 of Carlito syrichta. Taxonomy (NCBI): domain Eukaryota; kingdom Metazoa; phylum Chordata; class Mammalia; order Primates; family Tarsiidae; genus Carlito; species Carlito syrichta. The sequence continues at coordinate 1,004,581 of NW_007246167.1, forward strand.
TGTTTCTGAGCCATTTGTTCTCTTTTAGTTGTGCATAGACATGTCTAGTTATCAATACCTGTTTTTAAAAAATTAAGGTCTACCCTTGAATTATTGAAGAATATGATTACATTGAAGTTAAAAATTTATTGGAGCCAAGATAAAAATCATCAACCTTCATCTGTATGATACTCTTTAAACATAAAAACTTAAGTGTAAAGTTATACATTCATAAGTTATAATAACAGTAATAGCAACCACACTATTTTAAAATACTTAACATCTTTAAAAAATATATTGACATTTACAAACCACAAAAAATTCAGACATTGTGAGAGCTGGCATTTTATAATATCAACTCATACAAACACAGTAAATTTAGAGTTTACATTTTTACTAATGTTCTTTTTTGTTGATTTTCATTTTAAAATTTAATCCTTTGCAATATTCAATATGTTCATTTGAAAGTTCTTACAATTATAAATTCGATTATTCACATTTATACATAAAAAGTATTAAAACATAATATATATGTTTTGGTTATATTTACACTAATCAGAAATTTTGGAAAGCATATAGAATATGGAAAAATAGAGTATCATGCTTCTTGAATGATATCTTGACTAAGCATTAGTTGACAATTACATTGTGTGAATTTTCTAAAATTCATAAAATCCAAGTCTTTATGGTTGTAGTTTTTGTTAGAAGGTAAATACATCAGTAACTATTATTAAATCACAACCAAAATCATAATATGAAAGGTTCTTGTTTAATTTTAACAAGTCTTGGGAAGTATTTAGATTATTTCAAAGTTTGTTTTGTTTTGCTTTATAGATATATCTTTCTAGGAAAGTAAAAACTCCAAAATTGCCCCAACATTGTTAGCTACACTTTTTTTGTTTCTGTGGAGCTAAAAATGACTATTTATAAAATACAAACAGAATACAATGCAATTTCTCTGTTTTTCACTTTTTCTTCCCTCATATATGTATTCTATTACCTTCTAATTTCTATTAAATACAATTTTCTTTTTGTTAAAATTTATTTTTTTTTTGGGAAAAAAACCTAATTGATTAAAAATCAAGCAATGGCATTATGTTGATAATAGCTAATGCTATTAACTGGTTTTCTGTTACCACAGCACATGAGATCAAGGCATCCTTTTATTTTCTTTTACGAAATTCAGTGAAGACATTTAATAGATTGATCATCATCTTTCCTATCATTCTATATGCCTAAATTTTAATATCTCAACATTTTCACAATTAGAATAATGTTAATAGAATAGTTAACCAAAGTGTCAGTCTCTTATTGACAAGTAGTAGCATATACAAAATAATGCATTTTTATTAGAGCAATGGTCCACATACATTGTCTTCTTACTTCCCCAATTTTATTCAAGTAAACTAATTTTGTTTTCTTCTTAGCTCATTCTAAGCAAAACATTTTTAATAGTTTAGAATTATATTTGAGAAGTTATGTAAAATCCAAAGCATGTTTATAATTATGTAATCAATTTGTGTTTTATGATAAAGGGAGCAGTGCTAAGCAAATACATTATTAATAAACCCACTTCCTCCATTGTCAAACATTTTCTAGTAAATTGTTCATTAAATATGTCTATAAATACAGAAAATAGGAAGTAGACAGGGCAGTTTACAGTGTTGAGAAAAAATAAAAATGCAAAACTCTGTCACTTTTTTTGGTTTATTTTGGACCAGAATATAGTTTCATGGAGTCGTGTTTAGACAATGATTATTAATTTTTTTCTTCGTAAGGATTTTGCTCTTGTTCTTTATCAAAAAATATTTAAGTGGGTGTTTGACCATGCAAAGCAAGTTCTAAACCATTTATTCTTCCTTCTTTACCTGAGGAGGTTTAAAATCTCTGAGCAAATATCTGAAAAACTATTTTCATATCAATAAACAAATCTTAATGTCTGAAAATTGCATGGTAAGTAAAATAAGTTGAAATAATATAAACATAAAATGGGATGCCTTATAACAAATGAGATTGTTAGACAGTCTTGTTTGCCTGGGTAATCCAGGTTTAAGCCTGTTGTCTGGCAAAATATTTACTGCTGTAAAGCTCTCTTAATTTCCAAAGGGTGTTCAATTTGAAAAACAAATTATATGATAACCTTAGTCATAATCCTGTGTTTATAGGGGTTTGCTAAATAGTGTAGTCCTTAAGATATTTTGAGAACACAAACCTGGGAAATTTTGTGGTAAATAAACTACAAAGTTTGCTTCTGAAGAATTTGTCCAATAGCTTACATAAAAGGGCCTCCCCAAATATTATGTTTCTGTGTGATAGTATTTACTTCTAGGAACGCTGACCTAATGTGATCTTTAAAAAAATATATAATGCCTATGAATGTATGTAATAACATCATTATTTTGTGAAATTTCCATGTTGGAACACAGCCAATAGCCAAATTAAAGATTAGGGAGATCATGGCCAATTATACAGTTTGGCATTAAAAAATGTCTTCCAACAGTGATGGAAATTGAAGTATATTTTGACAATGTGGATGGTAAACAAAATATAGAGGAGAAAGACTGTGCACCTTATGTTGAGGCATGATCAGGCCCTTCTGATAAAAATCTTTTAACTAGAGTGTTTTTTCAACTCATTGTTTAATTTCTGTCACTTAATCATATAACTGGTGCTTCACAGAATATAGCACTGGTGACTATAATAACCAAGTCACTGTTGTTCCTTGAAAGTCAAATTATTATTTTAGTTTGTGTATGATAATCTTAAATTAGTTTTTTTTGCAGTGAATACAGAAGGTAATTCTACATATCATTCTACTAAAAAGATACCTACACATGCATTTTTATTGTAGCATTATTTACAATAGCAAAAACAAGGAACTAATCATGATGCCCATCAAAAGTAAACTGGATGAAAAATATGCGGTACATACACAAAATAGAGTATCACACAGTCATAAAGGACAAAATTATGGACTTCACAACAACTTAGATTTAAAGTCTGTAATACTCAGCGATTTATCACAGAAACAAAAAATTGAATCCCACGTATTCTCACTCATAAGTGGACCCTGAACATTAATCATAATACTATAAGAAAGGAAATGGCAGTATCAGGACACTATGGGGGAAGGGCACACAGCATCAATAAGGGGACCTTATCTCAAACCAGGGGAAGGGGAGACCAAAGGGAGGTTCAAACTTTATCTGTACAATAACCACTTGTCTACCTAATCCCAAATCATCCCCCAAAACTTTAAAATATATTTTTAAAAAAGAGGCAGTCATAATTTGCCAGTCTTTTTTCTGTTTGTTTACATGTCCTTTAAAAAAAAAAAAAAAAAAAAACTTTAGAAAAACAACATTATTGTCAGGTCTTTATTTTAAAGCATGTTATGTTGAACTTATCTGGAAAGCATTCACAGGGCAATAATACAAAGAAAGAACAAAAAATCATTAATGAACAATTATATTAACTGGTGCAGGAAATAAGCAATTAGAACTTGAATGAAGAAAAATCCATACTCACATGTAACTTACTCCAATAACAAATTTAATGGCAATAAAAATAAGAACTTACTTTAAAATGAAAATTAGGTAACCTAAGGTGATGTAGTTAATAGAACAAGATAAGGACAATTCTGACTGTTAAATCATAACTACAAATGTAGGTGGATATATCCACATTTAAGATATTCATAATTGAACTAATTTATATAAAAATAGTATAAATTATATGCCTTAAACATGTATGTATATCAATCCATGTTCTATTTTTAATTAAAGTAAATATTGGTAAGTTCTTAATTCAGTGTTCTTTGCACTTTGAAATTGAATTTTGCTTTATAACAAAATTAAAAACAGAATTACCATTCCATACAAGAATACCACTACTGGATATCTACCCAAAAGCAAAGAAATTAATGTGTTCCTCAATAATACTAAAAGGAAAAAAAAGGGTAAAAAGATAGATCAATCTTCATTGATAAGAATTTCAACAATTTTAATATGTCATAATTTAAAATATGAACCTCAAAATTGCAGCAGTCTTTTTGCAGAAATTAGAAATTCTGTTTGAAATTTATCTTACATTTATAGAACATTAGTTATTCAATGTAGTCTTAAAAAGGCAAAATTAAGCACAAAGACATATGTCAGTTGATTGTAAGATGTCATATTTTTTAAGTAATTAAAAAAGTCTAGTGTTGACATAATAAAAAAAGAAGAGTCATTTACCTGGTCAGACATCAATTAATAAAATGAAAATCATATTAATAATATAAAAATGGTGACAAATTTCTTCTTCAAGTAAAAAGGGAAAATCATTCAAACAATTAATTAGAAAAATTTTTAATATGTAAAAAAAATGAACCTAACCACTTACTTTGCATATGCCAAAAACTAATTTCAGATGAATTATTGAGACAAATATTAACGTTTTAGAAAGCTTCTGCAAGAAAACATAGAATATCTTCTCAAACTTGAAATTGCAAATATTTCATTAATTGGATCCAGAAAACATAAAATATAAACTGCATTGTATAAAAAATAAAATCTGCTCATCAAAAAATACTTTTGACACAAGGCATAGGCAAAATATATATAAGAAAGTATATATAGTTCACATATTCATGTGAAAACTCCATGTCTTGGACTTTTAACCTCCATATCTGTGAGCAAAAAATTGTTATTGTTTAAACCACCCAGTCTAGCATTTTGCCATGGCCAACTAAATATATATACATCAAGGATTTATTTTCTTATTTCAAAATATGTGACTATATTTAGATAGCTTAGAAGCCAAAAATAAGAAGACAACCATCCCCAATAAAATGAAATAAACACTAATAACAAACTTTTTTGACAAGAATGTGGTACAACAGGAACTCTCCAAATATTGCTAATAGATATGTAAAACAAAAAAGTCGCTTTGGGGAAAAATTTGGCAGTCGTTTCCTTAATTAGTTAAAGTACAATAACTCTATCACTTATCAATTCCACTCCTAAGCATGTACACAAGATAAATAAAAACAGAAATCAAAAGGCAGTACAAATATACTTAAAGCACTTTCATACATAATAGCCCCAAACTGAAAACATCCCTAATGATAATTAACAAAAGAATGGATAATTAAATAGTGTTATATGTATTCAGTATAATATCACTCAAGAACAAATGAATAAATTACTGATTCATAAAACAACACGAATGAAAATCCTAACCATTACGAGGAATGAAAGAAATACAAATGAGTATATGCTGTTGAATCCCATTCTTGTAAAATACTAGACTACGTCAAACCAATCTATCTTGATAGAAATAAATAGAGCAGAATTCCCTTTAGGAGAGGAAATTAATAAACAACATTCATGAGGGATCTTTTTTAGGCCAATGAGAATTTTCTATACTTTAAAGGCGTGTAGTTTACACAGTTGTAAGAATTTACTAAAACTCATTACAGAGGACACCCAATATAGGTATATTTTCACCATATGTAATATAATTTTTATTATAAAAATTTAAATACAAGTAAATGAGTAATTGGCAATTAATGAGAAAATCAATATTATGCTTAAGATTAATGTAATGAAAGAAAATACCCAGTTTAGGAGCTGCAGTACAAACAAGTAATAAATAATGCACTTAAATACTATGTTTTAGTTCATCACTGTCTTCTATCAAAAAAAGTTACCAAAACAAAATCATGGATAAAACTAACTCTGCACTTTCATCATTGACCTATTTGGGGCTAATCAAGACATTTTCATATCTATAAATTTACTCTCCAGTATTACCTAACAGTCTCCACACTCTAGCAATTTTTTGAAGTGTGATTATAGAGTTGTGGAGTACAAGTCAGGATTAGCCACACAAGTAGGTCTTGTGCGGCTATTTTATTCCACTAAGTTTATTAAATGTCTTCTTTCTTCTTTCACATTTCCAAACTCTTCTAGCTCCATTTTATCTTTTATATAAATGTGGATGGATAGTAACTAATAATGTTTACATATTTTTAGATAACATTTATTTAAAATTAAAAGTTTTTTTTACTGTTTTGTTTTTTGGAGGGAGTTGTTTATTTTCAGTTTCTTGCCACTAACTATGCTAACCCACATGTACAGGGATTGAAGCCATTTTTTTTCCTAGTTCTTGTTGATTATTCTGTTCTAAGGTTCTCTTCTAATTCCAATGTGACCACCTGTGTGTTTGCTCACATCGAGTCTTTTTCAGCCACTTAAACATTTCAATAATCTTCTTTCCCACCTAGGGTTCCACGTACTTCCCTTTTATTGGTCTTTGTCTCTTTGCATCTCTACAGACTCTAGGCTTTCTCATCCTTTTTCTAGCAATCAAATTCCTTTGAAAAGCATTGGTATTTGCCTTTTTCCCCCTTCCTCAGCTTCTGCTAAACACTTTCTACATTATCACTTTCATTCCTTTTATTTAAATATACCTGGTTTTATAAATCCAGGCCAAGGAATCCAATAGACAATTTTGAATCTTTACAAATTTGACCCTCAGAATATTAGAACTGACATCTTTCGCAAAACACTGTGATTCCTCTGGTCCAGAGAAACACTGTCACCTGGTTTTTCTTCCATCTCTCTGCCTATGTATCACACTCCTTTACAGATTTCTTTTCCTTTGAGTACTGGTTAAGATTGAAGAAACATCAATTCTAAAGCCAAGATCTTCTGATTTTCTCTTTCCAAACCTTCCACATGTTGCATCTATTCTCATGAAGTCAACTATCATCTCATATTAAAGTGTCCCAAATCTATTTCAATAGTCCAGATCTGTAGCTCAAACCTCATGCCCATATAGTTAACTATACCTTAGAATTTGACACTTGGGTATTTAACCAGCACCTCAAACACAGCTTGTACCAAATAAAACTCTTAGTCCTAATGTGTTTCATCCCATCATTCTTTCATTCAAGTTTCTAAACTCTCCATCTTGCTTCTTTAAATAAATTATTGTCTTTACTAACTGTCACAGCTTCACAATTTTTTTTTTCTTTTTCCTCCCAACTGCTATAACTAGTTTTCTTCTTTTTATGTTACAACTCACAAGGCATAGGGCTCTTTACACTTTATAATATGTTTTATTTTTTATTTATTGACCTATAACTATATATTCTTACTTTAATCTAAATTTAATGGGCATTTTGTATCTATTTTAGCCACCCCTCTAGCCTCTGTTCTTATGTAACTCCTTATCCCATAGCAGGAATTCATTAAGTATATATTGATTAAATTAATGAATGAATTAATTAGTTAATGACTTGTTTATCACCTTCTTCCTAAGATCTTATGATGAAATATAATACAATATGTGCATTAACTCAATGATTGTTGAATTTGGTTTGGGGAAGATGATAATTTGTTCTCTCGTCTGCATTTTAGCAACAAAATATATAAGGAATATTGTTAGTTAATAAAAGCATTACAGCATTGACTGTTTCTGGGAGAGCAGGTTAAGCATAATGACAGGAGCAAAATGTGTGTTGCAAGGTGACAAAATGTGTAGTTGCTAAAGCAGTGGAAGTATTTGATAACTACGGTATTTTGAGAAATATGATGATAAAAGCATAGATCACAAAATGGTAGCTTAAATAGCAGATCAAGGAAGTTATCTGTTGAAAACATATATTTGCTTATACTATAAAGGGGGGAGCCCCCCAAAACTGGACTTTATTTATTAAAAATTGTGTATTTATTCTCACATGCTTAAGCATCAGTCACCTTCAAAGTATCTGTTTGATGCAATACTCCTGTCAAGATGCTTTTACCGCTGCTCAAAACAGTTTTTGAATTGCTCTGTTTTGATACCTTTTAGTGCTTTTGTTGTTTTGTGTTTCACTTCATTCACATCAGCAAAACATTTCCCCCTGAGGACTTTTTTCCCCAGGGTCCAGATGATGTGAATAGGGAGGGTGGGGCACGGGTATCAAGCTATTTTTGGTCCAAAACCACTGAACACTCAGCATGATGTGTGCTGGTTCATTGTCATTGTGGAAGAACTAGTCCCCTTTTGCCACCACTTGGGACATTTCTTCCACAAATAATGATGCAACTTTCTCAAAACTTCCAGATAAAACTTTGGTTGACAGGTTGCTCTGGAGAAATAAATTCTGAGTGTGATACAAGAGGTCCATCCTCCATAAGATAATTCTGGACTTTTAGTGTCCCCCTTGTTTGTTTTACGTGGTGAGCCAGCAATGTAATGACAAAAAAGGCACAGCATACCTTTGATTGATTCATTGTCTAGATCAATTTAGATGAGTTAAAAGACAAATGAAATAGCAATTTTAATACTGTGTCATAAGTGCTAAGCTAAGGTATGCACACAATTACAAGAAAACCCCCTCATAGAATATGATTTCAGAGAGAGAAAATGCTAGGGACACAGAGAATAATAATAAACAATTACAGTAATTATAAAGAGGAATAATAATGACTTAAAATAGACACAAGCAATTAAACTGGAAATACTATGTGTTTTGGAAAGAGGATAAGGAAGACCAAGAACGATTAATCCCACAGTTGACAAGAATACTAGAGTTGTGTCACTAGTCAAGTGAAGAAAGTGCTAAGGAATGGAGAAGTAATTAATAGAAACTGAACTTGTAGATGTCCAATAAAATTAGGATTCAAATTGAGTGCAATATTTGACAAGAATAAAATTATTAGTAATGCATTTAGAGCAAATAGGCTGAATAAAAATATGATAATGAAAATGTAAGGAAGTTGTGGGACACATTTTGCTAGTTAGAGGCTATAGGATAAATAATTCAAATGCAATCAAAATGGGGAATTTTTCAAAAATTGACAAGGGACTATACAGATAGACTATAATGTAATAATAGGTATTTATAAACTAGATAACATTTGCATAAGTCATTAGATGTCGCGTACATTAACAATTTCATCCCATACTATTTTGAGATTTGTACAAATATTTATCCAGTGTGAAAGAAAAGCAAATTAACAAATTTCAATATAAGCAAAGAATTTCTGCTACCATGGTCACTATTTTGAACACTAAATAGAAACTTGAGAACTACTAGAAAGACCACAGGAAATGAAGCCTAGTCTTAGATTAGTGTCAAGATATATTGATTAGGAATTATAATGATGATACTATATTCACACATAAAAGAATAATTTCACCCTAGAAAAAAATTTGAAGTTTTTATGTATAAATTGAAATAAACAGAATTTGCAGTATAAGTAAATGTAGAGTTTAAAATTTTCTTTTCTTTGCCATGTAATCCTTACCTTCACAGTCATTAACAACACAACAGTACACAAAACTATGAGCAGATGACATATCATGTCCAATAAATTACTTTAGCATTATTTTAAAAGTGTTCCTTTGAGAATTTTGTATTACAGGTATCTGTTATCAACGTAACTTTTACTATATAAGGACATGCATATCAAATAATTCAGTAAATTATAAATATCTTTAACACATCCTTTAAAAGAAAATTTCAAAGCATATACTAACCCTCAGAAATTTAATTGCTAGACAGTAATGTGATTTTAGGGACTTTTTGCTTTTATACTTATTTAAAAATTTACAAAATATTAAACCTTATTTATAATTATGATGCAAAAACACAGCCAAGGAACTAAACACATAAATTGGATTCTGTCATATTCATAAATACATGCAGGTTTAAATATACAGAGCATACAGAGAATGCTCATGCAGTGTAAACAAAAAAGTAATGAATCTGGCTAAAGCTACTGTAAATATTATGATACCCAATTTCATTTATAATTTAACTAGAATACAGCAAGGATAATTTGCATCCCTCAGGGTTATTTATGCTATGTGTAGTTAGAGAATCTTTTTGCTGTAGCTCTGCTTTCTAGTTTTTTCTTTCATTTGTAAGAATTCAACTACAAACCATACTTGCTTATAGGAAAATAAGATTCTACCTTGCAAAACAGTATTATGGGTTTTGCAAGAGGAAGCAGACAATCTAACCTTCAATTAACAACTTTTTCCAAAATAAATCATATTCTGGTAAAATTGAAATCAAGTGAAAAATTATTTTTCTATACTATTTTCTTGAGAGAGCCAGTTTATTTTTGTTGCCTTAAAATAAATTAGTATAATAAATAATATGTATAATAAAATAAGATGGATAGTTCTTATTTATTTAAGACAATACATTTTTATATTATACTACCTTTTAAAAATGAGCTTTTATACTTCAGAATGTTTATACATATATTTGTCAGAAATGTAGATATAATTAACAATATTTCTGATCTATAATTTAAGCATTATATATGCAAATGCTGGATAAATGAGAATAACATTCAGTTTCAAATAAAATTCCAATGCATATTTAGGTTGAATGAGTTTGTTAAAATTATTATTAAATTAGTACTTTTGCATCATTAGCATAAGAAGACTATGATAATTATGACATTAATCATGAGAATTCACTAACAACAAAAATCATTTCAATATTTAGATGAACAAATGTGATTCTCACAATAATAGTATAGCAATTTAGGACGGGGACTTTTTTTTTTGGTCAGAGTCTCACTCTGTCACCTGGACAGGAGTGTGGCGGCATGCTCATGGCTACCACTGCTTCCATTTGTTAGGCTCAGGCAATCTCCTCAGCCTTCCAAGTAGCTGGAACTTCAGACACACACTATCATGCGTGGCTAATTTTTTGATTTATTGTAAAGATATGGTCCCGTCAAGTTGCCCAGACTAGTCTTGAATCCCTGGGCTCAGGCAATCTTCTCACCTTTGCCTCCCAGTGTTGAGATTACAGGCATGAGCCATTGCACCCAGATGTAAGGTTTTGCTAGATATATATAAAGACAAATTGAAATGAATTTAATGTGCTATCCTAGAACTCACAGGCACTATTGTAGAATTGCCACCTTATCTGTGGTTTTGTTTTCCATGTTTCAGTTACCCACAATGAACCATGGTCTAGAAATATTATACAAAAAATTCCAAAAAATAGGCAATCAAAATTTTAAATTTTGTGTCATTCTGAGTAGTGATGAAATCTCACACTGTCCCACTCCCTTTGACCTGGATTGAATCTTCCTTTTGTCGAACATATTCATGCTATAAGCTTCCTAGTTACTTAGTAGCCATTCAAGTTATCAGACTGAATATGGCAATATCACAGTGAGTACTTGTGAACAGTAAATGAGTACCTCATTTTAATTAATAGTCCTCAAGCAGAAGAGACGTGATGCTGGTGTATTGCTATAAATGCTCTCTTTTACTATTAGTTATTGCTGTTGGTCTCTTACCATCCCTAATTTATAAATTAAAATTTATCATAGGCATATATATAAAGAAAAAAATAGTATATATGGAAGTTGGTACTATCCACGGTTCACGCATCCACGGGTGGTCTTGGAACATATCCCCTGTAAATAAGGGGGGAGGCCTACTGTAATTATTCTTCTTCCTATAAAAAATGTTATATGTAATGACTATAAATATTAAATTATAGACATAAAACATTACAGAATGTAAATAAGAAAATATATGCCTTAGGGTAATAATTTATTCTAATCTTTCTTAGAACATGGCAGTTGAGATGCTTGAGTTTAAGAAGTGTTAATGCCATTTTTGTCTAATCACATAATATTACATTGGTAATTTACTGTGGAAAATTTGGTATAAATGTTTATATCATTATTATTTGTCATTTATGAATTTCTGGCTATTTTTAGAATTTGGAAGGTTCTATATTGAATGTAATTTTTCTTTTAGACAATCAAGAGTTGGTACTATGCTGTGTATTCTGCAGTAATCCATAACTTCTTGTAATTATAATTGTGAAAAAAATAATAATCTTAGAAATCAGTATTAATCTCTCAATTCTAAAGATTTAAAATTGTTTGAACAAAACTGGAAAAAAACTAAAAACTGAAAAGTATTGTGCATAAAGCACGAGTATGATGCAATACTTTGATGCTACCTAACAAATTATCTAGTGAAAGAGACAGACATGTAAACAAAATGTGTTACAAAACTACTATAGCTTGCAATAACTAATGTTTGAAGTGGTTTTGTGAAAAATTTCAAACTTATTCAACCTAGTAATAGTAACAGGACCATACAGCCAAAAAGATCTTAATTTTTGTGCCAGAATAAGACTTAACTAAATTTTAAAGGATAATTATGACTTTATCAGGTTTTTTTCATGGTGAATTTCAGGCAAAATAATTTTTTATGCAGCTTTTTCAAACATTAATTAATGGTAATTTTAACTATACGGTACTGTGTTTATGTTCAAGTCTTTCTTTCTCACAATACATAGGTAACTTTTCACATTAATATTTACATCTAACTATTTTTTAGGCCCCAGTTTTGGCACCTGATTACTTCTTAAGGAACACTTGTTTTAAGATTATTGGTTTAAACTAAGGCATCTCTTTTCTCCACATCCTCATCAACACTTACTATCTTTCATATTTTTAATGGCAGCCATTTGACAGATGTGAGGTGATAGCTCATTGTGTTTTAATTTGAATTTTCCCAATAATCAGTGATGTGGAACATTTTTTCCTATTGGCTGTTTGTATGTCTTCTTTTGAGTTTTGGGTCTTACATTTAACTCCTTAGCGCATTTTGAGTTGATTTTTGTATATGGCTTTAGATAAGGGTTCAATTTCATTCTTCTATATGTGAATATACAATTTTCTTAATACCCTTTCTTGAGAACACTGCCCTTTTGTTGTTGGGTATTTTTGACATCTTTGTAAAAAATCGACTGACCATAAATGAGTGAGTTAATGTTACGCTCTCTAGTCTTTTCCACTGGTCGATGTGTATATGGTATGCTGCTGGTGGGAAAGTAAATTAATACAGACATTATGGAAAACAGTATGCAAGTTCCTAAAAAATAAAAATAAAAACAAAGTTACCATATAATCCAGCAATCACACTTCTGGGTATGTATGCAAATAATTTAAAATTAATATGTCAGAGATATATCTTCTAATTGTTGCAGCACAATTCACAATAGCTGAGTCATAGAATCAACCTAACTGTTCAGCAATGGATGAATAGATAAAGACAATGTGACATATATATACAGTAGAATACTGTTTGGTCTTTCAAAAGAGACAATACTGTCATTTTTGGCAACAAGGATAAACCTGGAAATTATTTGCACTAAATATATCTTTCTTATTATAGGTATCATTCAGTGATACCTATAATAAGAAAGATATATTTAAAATTTAACATGTCTTCTAAAGCAAGTACTTATGAAATGTTTTTGGCAGTTTGATCAGTTCTTACAAATAAATTTCACATATTCCTTGCATCTTCTGAGATCAAAAACTTCAATTAAACTGTAAATATATATCATTCAAAGGTGTACTGAACTAAAGATAAGCACACTTAGCAAATGACTGTGCAGTTATAGGAGATGAAATCAATATTTAATGTTAGACATTTTTGTAATGATTAGTTTGCTTTTTTTATGTGCTAAAAAATTTTAAAAATATAACATAAGTACATTATATGATTTGGATTTGAATGTTAGCAAATGAATACCCTTGTTCTACAAAATACTCTAAGTGCTATAACCCCCCCCCAAAAAAACCCCTTATATCAGGATTTCTAATGAATAAGATCAGCTTTTAAACATGTATACAAATTGGGTCTGGTGGTTCACTCCTGTAATCCCAACACTCTGGGTGACTGAGGTTGAAGGATCAAAATAGCTCAGGAGTACAAGACCAGCCTAGTCAACATAGCAACACCACATTGCTACAAAAAGTAAAAATGCTAACTGGGTAACTATAGGCATGGTGGCACATGCTTATAATCCCAGCTTCTTGTGAGGTTTAGATGGAAAGTTTTGCCTGAGCCCAGGAAGTCGAGGCTGTAGTGAGCTCTGATCATGCCATTGCCCTCCAACCTAGGTGACAGTGAGACCCCCCCAACTCAAATAAATAAACAAATAAGCCAATAAATAAATATTAAAATGTACACAGTAAAATTATTTGTATGCATAAAAATACAAATATAAATATAGTAAGTAAAAATTGTGTAATTATGATTAAAGTGATGTTTTGAAGTCAAAGAGAATAACACTGTGCTCAGAAGACTGCTAGACAGATACGTGGGCTGAGTTATACAGGCTGTGTAGGAGTCCATCAAGTGATGACAGATTGAGAAGAGCCCCAAACAAAGTAAACAAAAACAGGGATATGTGGCTTAGTAGGTTATTATAAGTAAACAAATAATACTTTAACATAAATTACAGACATGATATTGAGGATCTAAGTCTGATGTATTGGTAGGGAAAAATTTATGGTAGAGTTTATGTCATGTTAACTTTATAGGAATTTATCAGTAGTTCTAAACTTTTAGTGTGTTTAAAAACAGCCTGAGCTGTCTGTTGCCATTATCTACTCTCAGACATCTCAGACAACGGAGTCCAAACATTTTTATTTTTACCAAGTAAGCAAAATGATTCTTAGTTATGTGGTTTTTGGACCCAGATTGGAGAACATAGCTGACAAACAGTCATGCATGTTTATTGCGGCACTATTCATAATAGCAAAAGCATGGGACCAACCGTGCTGCCCATCAAAAGTAGACTGGATTAAAAAAATGTTATATATACACAACGAAAAATTATGCAACCATAAGGAAGGACAAAATTATGAACTTCACAGCAACTTGGGTAGATTTAGAGTCTGTAATACTCAGTGATCTACCACAGAAAAAAAGAACTGAGTACCACATGCTGTCACTTATAAGTGAACTCTGAACAACTATCATAATACTATAAGAAAGGGACTGGTAGTAGTGGGAAACTGTCAAGGGAGGGAGCAGGGGGGCACACTTCATTATTAAGAGTACCTGATCTCAACTCAGGTGATGTGGGGACCAAAGTGAGGCCCATACTTTACCTGTACAATAATCATCTGTATACCTAACCCTGAATTGTACCCCATATTATTAAAATTTAAAAAAAAATGTAAACAGAGGAATGACATTTAGATAAATCATTATTATTGTAATGTAAAAAATATGCAATAATTCTGATGAGACATAAACAATTATTAATAGATTTATGTCAGTATACCAGGAATAAAAAGGAGAACTGGATTCCAAAAGGAATGAAAAAATTACATTTCTGAATATAAACTATTGCTTTCTTAAGTTTAAGAGATGGGGAAAAGGGCTATTTCAGTATGTCTGTTAGTTCTCTGGCTCTTGTGATTAGCTAGAAGTCATGATTTTATGTATTTATGTATTTATTTATTTATTTATTTATTTATTCTTTAAGTTGAAATCTCACTCAGTCCCCCAGACTGGAGTGCAGTGGCCGCTCCCAGCCACCGCAGCCTCGCCTGCTGGGCTCTGGCGATCCTTCCGCCTCAGCCTTCCGAGTAGCTGGAACTACAGGCGTGTGCTACCACGCCGGCTGATTTTTTGATTTATTGTAGAGATGAGGTCTCTCTCCCCAGGCCAGTCTTGAACCCGCGGGCTCAGGCAATCCACTCACCTCAGCCTCCCAGAGGCGTGGGATTACAGGCTGAGCCACCGAGCCTGGCTAGAAGTCATGATTTTAAATTCATCAAGGCATGTGAAAAATTTCTGATTTTAATTTGTCAAATTAGTAACATATTTCAATCATTCTTCCCATATGAAATGCAGGGGAAATTTTTTTCAAGTATTTTTTTAAGCCTCACCCAGGCACTTAAGCAAGCTTTACTGATTCCATGAATCAGAAAATGGAAGAATTTGTTTGAAAGATATCTAGCAGACGGAGAATAGCAGCCAGACATATGTGCAGGAATGTTTTATTTTAAAGGATGAAAACAGCAAGAGGGAGTCCCAAGGAAAGATACAGAAGAAGCAGGGAGCTGTATGTGCACATGAGGGCAACATCAGACTAACTAGTTGCAGTAGATACTGTATTTCCAGTGTTAGAGCTAAATCCACATGAAGTCATCTTCTCTCATCCAGAACCTCTACACATACAGGACACAATTGCCATAGGTCTTAAAATGGGTCAGAGAAATACGTGTGCTTTGGTGGCAAGGAAATCCAGGGAAGGCCAACAACCAGATAATTATTCAGTAAATTAACATCCCCTGTGGCAGATCGTATAACTTCATAGCCTCCAGTGAAATGGAGACCAAACAATAGTATATTTTTCTATATTGACTAAGTGACCTGAATAAACAGAGGCAAGAGATTTATCAGAAATGAGTACAAAATAAAGATAGCACATACTTGGGTAAAAGTAACATCTTATAAGAGATTTAGAAGATTAAAAGAGAAGACTACAACTGAGAAAAAAATATAGATATATGAATTTCATTTTGGGTATGTTGTTTCAGCTGAATGTAAAAAAATGTAAAAGTATACTTCTTCAATTTGAAAATAATACAAGAGTTTAAATCTCAAGAAAGAGAACAGGGCCACTTATATTGATTTAAAGAAATATTTGTGATGTTGATAGATAAACATACATAATCGTGCAGACATCAAATTATTGAGTAACTGTCAAGGAATAATACATATTTGAGAAGAATGGTGGGCCCAAGTAAAATTTCAAGTACTCCCTGAAAATAACATCTGTCTTATATAATCTTATAATTTTGATTATTTGATTTGGATTTTTACAGAATCAGAGTCTAATTCAAGGATTTTAAAACAAAGTGTTTATTTGGGGAGTGATCCTAGAATACACCAGCAGTGAAGCAATAGTATGTTTGGGAATGGGAGACCATGTTATCAAGCAATTCTTCACTACTGGGGTACTATTTTTAGAAATTCTGGAAGATTTGGTAATTATCCAAAAACTCCAATAGAAAACATCTTGATAAATCTTTTAACATAAATATTTTTCCACTTTATATTAAGAGATATTTAGAGAATTACTCATAATTTCATGACTTGAATAGCAAATTAAGAAAGTGAATACATCTTTTATAAGGGCAACTGTTGACAACATGTTTATATATTTTCTTGACTTCTAGCAAGATGGCAACAGGACAGGTCAGACTGTGAGTCTCCACAAAAGAGAGTGTCCATAAAGATTCTCTGTGCGAGTAGACATGTGCCAGGGGGTGAGTGAAAGTCCATCTGAGGGGATACATGGGCTCATGTACCCAAGGATCTTCTCCAGAGGTGACTACAACCCTCCACTGCCCTGAGATTGGAGCCACTGTAATGCAGGATCTTCTGCTGTTCTCTGAACTCTCCTGAGAAAAGCCTGATGAATATAGCTGATTCTCATCATGCACCATCACCTGCAACAGCAAAGCAAAGTGGCTGAAACCCCTGGATCTGATCAGTGGGAGAGCTAGAGAGAGGAGCTCCACCACCAGTGAGTAAATGCCAGCTGGAGCCATTTTTTCTGTCCCAGGAACAGAGACCTGCATTGCCCTACCTAGCTCCACCCAGCCTCCAACTTGGGACCTAGAGGTAATCTCATCAAACTCAGAGAGACAGATGTCCCTCCTCCATGCTGGATCAGATACAGACACTTCAGATCTGAGTGGCAGACTTGACAGGCAGCAAGCTGGGTGAGTACAAATCTGATCCACTGCTCCTGCAGTAGGCCTGGGGCACTGACCCATGCTGAGAGCAATCCTATCAGCCTGCATTGAGAGCAGAGGGAAGAGACTAGAGATCAGAACTGAAAGGAAGTTGGACTTAGAGGAATGACTTCAGAGTGAGTTTTGTTTTTTTGTCTGTTTTGTTCATTTTTTTGTTTATTCTCTCTTTCTTACTGTTTTTAATTGCTTTTTTGTACTTGTTTTGCTTCTCTTATTCTATTGCTGTTTTTTTAGACTTCCTGTTTGTGTATAGATATTTCTGTAGGAGAGTATATCATTAGGAGTATTTCTGTCAGTTTGTGTGTCTGTATAATTGTCTGTATGTTTTCGTTTTTTATTTTTATTTTTATTTATTTTTATTTTCTTTGAGTTGGAGTCTCACTCAGTCACCCAGACTGGAGTGCAGTGGCCCCTCTGGCCACCGCAGCCTCGACCTGCTGGGCTCCGGCGATTCTTCCGCCTCAGCCTTCCAAGTAGCTGGAACTACAGGCGTGCGCTACCATGCCCAGCTAATTTTTTTTTGATTTATTGTAGAGATGAGGTTTTGCCAAGTTGCCTGGACGGGTCTCGAACCCACGGGCTCAGGCAATTCACTCACCTTGACCTCCCAAAGCATGGGATTACAGGCTGAGCCACTGAACCCGCTCTTGTTTTAGTTTTTTAATCTTTTATTTGTTTGTGTCTCTTTTCATTTGCTAGTTGATACATCTGTCTGTTTTCCCTCTTACTCTTCTATCACCCCCCCTTCCTTTCTCCATTCTGTTCCTTTTCCTTACCTCAGTTTGCTTTCAGGGAGTAAAACTATACCCTTACTGCATGGACAGACTGTAAGGCAGTGGGAATAGGGTTCAAGGGGCCCACAATCCTGTCAGTAGATACTGAGATCTGCAAATAGATTCTGAATCACAGCATCTCCCTCAATTAAATCTCAAAACTGCAAAAAATACAGGCCCCAACCCACAGTCTAGTCTCAGAATTGAACAAAGCTAGAGAATCCAAATAAGGAAGAATAGGAAATTGACCAAACAGAAGTGAAATTACCCCCATCCCACAACAAAAGAATTAAAGAAGAGTCCCCAGAATGAGTTGTCTCAAACTATAAACCCTGATATCAAGACATTAATATAGAGAATAAACAGAATTGAGGAAAGACAAGAGGAAAGAATGAAGGAGTTGATAACACAGTTAACAGCAGTAAAAAATAAACTGATAAGCATGGAAAGCATAAATAACCAAGCAAAAGAAAGAATCTCAGAGCTTGAGGACCAAAATATGGAACTAACCGAAGCTGTCAAAAACATAGACACGAAGCTTAAAAAGACAGAAGAAAACCTTCAAGAGATGAGCAATTATTTCAAGAGGCAAAACCTAACAGTAATTGGACTTTTGGAGGCAGAAAAAGAGACAGAGATCACCCTGGAACAAACATGCCATGAAATTATCCAAGAAAACGTCCCTCAACAATGATGCAAGCATTCAAACACAAGAGAATCAGAGAACTTTTGCGAGACAACAAATGAGACCAACTCCTAGACACATAGTAATTCACCAATGCAAAGTAGGTATAAAAGAAAAAATCCTAAAGGCAGTGAGAGAAAAAGTCAGACTACCCACTGAAGAAAACCAATTAGAAAAAACACCAGATTTATCTATAGAAACACTTCAGTCTAGGAGAGCTTGAAGCCCAATCTTCAAAGTTCTCAAAGATAAACAATTTCAACCAAGAATTGCCTACCCAGCTAAGTTAAACTTCATCAGTGATGGAGAATTAAAATCCTTCCCAGACATTCAGACACCAAAAGCTTATGCTGCCTCCAGACCAGTTCTACAAGAAACACTTAAAAAAGTATTAAACACAGGAGAAAGAAAAAAAAAAGAATGACAATGCCCTTCAAAAGAATGCAGGAAAAAGATTGAAAACTTTTCATGTGTATGAATCAATCCCAAAGCCAAAAGAAAGACAATAAACAAGAAGAGCAGCAAACTCTGTAAGAACCTCATGACAGTGATTAACTCTCACATTTAAATAATTAGCTTGAATGTGAATGGACTAAATGCACCACTGAAAAGACAGAATGGTAAAATGGATAAAATATCATAAGGCAACAATATATCATCTCCAAGAAACTCATCTCACCAGAAAGGACACTCACAGACTCAAAGTAAGAATGTGGGAAACAAAATTTCAGGTGAACAGAACACAAAAGAAAGCAGGAGTCACAATCTTAATATCAGACAAAATACCCTTTAAGCTGTCAAAAATTTAAAAAAATATGGAAAGTCATTACATAATGATAAAAGGTTCAATCTCTCAATAAGAAATATCCATCTTAAACATATATTCACCCAACATAAGAGCACCAACTTTCATCAAACTTAAAAAAGATATTGACTCTAACACTGTCATAGCTAGGGGACTTAAATACCTTACTCACAACCCTAGACAGATCATCAAGACAAAAAATCAACAAGGAAATCAGGAACCTCAGGAACCTCAACATGGCATTTGACCAAATGGACTTAACTGATACCTACAGAACAATCCATTCAATGACCATGGACTATACATTCTACTCATCAAAACATGGAATGTACTCTAAGATTGACCACATCCTTGGCCATAAATCAAGTAAAAACAAATTTCATAACATTTAAATTCTGCCATGCACCTTCTCATAAAACAGTGGAATAAAAATAAATATCGACACCAACAAAGTTCCCCCAAAACCCATGAAGACATGGACACCAAGCAGCATGATGCTAAGCAACTCCTGGGTCAATATGGAAATCAAAACAGAGATTAAAAGATCTCTGGAAACAAAAGAAAATGAAGAAACATCTTACCAAAATCTCTGGGGTGCCATTAAAACAGTACTAAGAGAGGAATTCATATCTAGACAAATACACATGACGAAAATGGGAAGATCACAAGTTAACAGCCTAACAATTTGCCTAAGGGAGTTGGAAAAGCAAGACTACCAAAACCCTAACTTCAGCAGAAGAATCAGATCACCAAAAATAAAAGTCCAAATTACGGACATAGAAGACAAAAAGATAATATAAAAAGTCAATGAAACACAAAGCTAATTAGTTGAAAGAATAAACAAGATTGATGATTCCCTAGCTAGACTGACCAAAAGAGAGAGAGAGAGAAAGCTTAAATAAACACAATCAGAAATGCAAAAGATCATGTCACAACTGACCCTGAAGAAATTCAAAAGATTATCAGACTACTATGTACTCTTATATAGAAACAAACTTGCAAACCTAAAGGAAATGGAGGACTTTCTGACACCACACAACCTCCCCAAGTTGAAACAAGAAGAAATTGAGACCCCTAAATAGACCAATAACAATCCAGGAAATTGATGTGCTATAAGAAAACCACCTACAATTAAAAACCCTGGACCAAGTGACTTTCTAGCAGAATTCTCAAAACATACAAGGAGCAACTAATACCAATCCTACTAAAAAAAATTCCAGACAATTGAGAAAGACAAAATTCTCTCCAAATCATTTTGCAAAGCTAACATCACGTTGATACCCAAACCAGGTAAACTCCAACAAAGAAAGTGAATTACAGACCAATATCCTTGATGAACATAGATGCTATAATTCTCAACAAGATTCTTGCAAATTGGATTCAACAACTCATCTCAAAAATCATCCACAATGACCATGTAGGCTTCATGGCCAGGATGCAGGACTGGCTCAACGTTCATAAGACCATAAATGTGATTAAATACATCAACAAATGTAAAAACTAAAACCACATGATTATATCATTAGACTGGAAAAAAGGTCTTGACAAAATCCAGCATCCCTTCTTAGTAAAAATCCTTGAACATCTAGACATAGATGGAAAATACCTCAAAATAGTAAGAGCCATCTATGAGAAACCTACAGCCAGCATACTGTTAAACAGAGAGAAGTTGGAACCATTTCCCTGAAAAGGAAACAAGACAAGGATGCTCACTGTCACCTCTCCTTTTCAACATAGTTTTGGAAGTCTAGCTAGGGCAATCAGGCAAGAGAAGGAGATCAGGGTTATTCAAATAGGAAAAGAGAAAGTCAAGTTATTCCTCTTTGTAGATGACCTGATTCTATACCTTGAAAACCCAAGAGAATCTGTCGAAAACTCCTTGCTCTGATAAAGACTTAGGTAAAGGCTCAGGGCATAAAATCAACATGTAAAAGATAGTTGCATTTCTATCCACCAACAATAAACAAACAGAAACCCAAACAAAAAGCACAAACTCAGTCACAATATTCAGAAAAAAATCAAATACCTTGGCATCTTCCTAACCAGAGATGTGAAAGACCTTTACAATGAAAACTACAAAACAGCACTCAAAGAAATCAAAGATGACACAGACAAATGAAAAGATATTCCATGCTCATGGATTGAAAGAATCAACATTGTTAAGATGTCCATCCTACCCAAAGCAATCTACAGATTTAATGCAATACCCATTATATTACCAGCAGCATTCTTTTCAAAACTGTAAAGGAATTCATATGGAAACATAAACGACCACAAATCACCAAAACAACCATCCAAAAAAATAAATAAATAAAAATAAAAAGTAGTAGGAATTACACTCCCAGGCTTTATTTTTTTATTTTTTTTATCTTTTATTTTGAGTTGGAGTTTTACTCTGTTGCCCAGACTGGAGTGCAGTGCCCACTCCTGGCCACTGCAGCCTTGACCTGCTCAACTCTGGCAATCCTTCCACCTCAGCCTTCCAAGTAGCTGGAACTACAGGTGCGCACTACCACACCCGGCTAATTTTTTGATTTATTGTAGAGATGAGGTCTCACCAAGTTGCCCAGGCGGGTCTCGAACCCGCGGGCTCAGGCAATCCAATCACCTCAGCCTCCCAAAGTGCAGGATTATAGGCTGAGCCACCAAGCCCATCTCACTCCCAGACTTTAAACTCTATTACAGAGCTACAATAATCAAGACAACTTGGCATTGATACAAGAACAGGTATATAGATCAATGGAACAGGATAGAGATTCCAGAAGCAAAACCAACCAAATTTCTCAACCAACTCATCTTCAACAAAGCCTCCACCACCAATGACTGGGGAGAAGAGAACCTATTCAGTAAATGGTGCTGGGAAAACTGGGTGATCATGCAGAAGATTAAAACAAGATCCCTACCTATCACCATTCAAAAATATAAACTCTAAATGGATCAAAGACCTAAACTTAATACCTCAAACTATAAGAACCTTAGAAAATGCAGGAGACAGCCTTATAAAAACTGGAATTGACAACCAATTCCTGATCAAAACCCCAAGTGCCCATGCCATAAGAGATAAGATAGACAAGTGGGAGCTCATCAAACTGGCAAGTTTCTGCAAAGACAAAGAAACCATCAAGAGAGCAAGGAGACAGCCCACAGACTTGGAAAAAATATTTGCCAACTGTATGTGTCACAACTAACATCTAGGACCTACAAGAAACTCAAATGTGCCAAAAAGAAAAAAGCAAATAGCCCCATTACAAAGTGGGCAAAAGATATGAATGGACACTTCTCAAAAGAAGACATATACGCAGCCAACAGTCATCAAAGAAATGCAAATTATAACCACACTGAGTTAACCACCTAACTCCAGTCAGGATGATCATCATCAATAACTCAAAAAACAACAAATGCTGGGGGGATACGGTGAAAAGTAAACACTTCTACACTGTTGGTGGGAGTTTAAACTAGTACAGCCTCTGAGGAAAACAATGTGGTGATTCCTAAAATACCTAAAAATCAACCCTCCCCCCTACTGGGAATATTGCTGGAAGAACTCAAATCACTCTTTAAAAAAATATATCTACACACTATGTTTATTGCAGCATTGTTCACAGTAGCAAGAACATGGAACTAATCTTGCTGCCCATCAAAAGAAGCCTGGATAAAACAAAATGTGGTACGTACATAGGATGGAATATAACGCAATCATATAGAAGAACCAAATCATGAACTTCATAGCAACTTAAATTGACTGATAATACTGAGTGATCTTTCACAGAATCTAAGAACTCAGTATCACGTGCTCTCACTTACAAGTGAACCTTGAATAATTATCATAATACTATAAGAAAAGGATTAGCAGTAGTGGGAAACTACCAGCAGGGACCTGGGGAAGCAGGATTTGCAGTAGTGGGAGTCTGTCTGGGGAAGGGGGGTCACACCTCATCATCAAGGGTACCTGCATCATGAACATTTGTATACCTAGCTCTGAATTGTACCCCACATCTTTAAAATAAAAAAATTAAAAATTAAAAAATATATTTTCTTTTATATTTTAGATAATGCACATATTGATATAAATGTCTGAATATATATGTACCTAGTTATTTCTAGTCCTCTTTTTATTTTTCTGTTGAAGTGTTTGGAACTATTTATAGAGTTGGATTAATGATATTAATCATCATAAGAAAAGCTTGTATAGTGTTTCATAGTTTACAATGTACTTTTACACATAAAGTTTTATTTGATCTTCACATGTACTTTACAGAGTGGACAAAACAGCAAGTATTATCATCCTCATTTTAGAGTTCATATGATCAAGATCCAGAGCGCCTAAGTGTCTTTCTTGACCATATTTGACATTCATGATAAGATCTTGCAAGTATTGAGTGTTTGGCTGAAATCAGGGTTTAAGAGTCCATGGGTGATAGAAGCAGAATGAGAAGGGCTGATAAGTGCAGGATTGGCTCAGACCTGGTGAAGAACAAGGGACTTAAAAACTGGTGGTCACAGTGAACAGGCTGAAGTCCATCTGAAGTACAGGTGATGAAGCCCAGTGGATCAGAATCAAGATACAGGCAACAATGAAACAAGCAATATGGAATAAGAAAGCAAATACAGGGCTCACGTGAGAGTGGTTGTGAAATTTATGTGTGTGTGTGCATGTGTGTGTTTACAGGAAACATACAATGTCTGGATCAGAAATACACAATTTAACACTCACAGATAATCTTAATGCAGGCTTTCTAACCTCCATTCCCCGTAGAGCAATACAGTGAGAACCAAATGTTCACTTATTCACGCATCACAGGAACCCTGATTGTCATGTGATTCAGAGCTTACAGGGAGCATCTGGTATGTGGGTCCAACCTTTCCTTAGTTGAAAAAAAGTGCTTACATATTTACTATCCTGGAAATATGAGCAAATGACTCTAGGGCAAATGAATCTCTTCTCTGTGGAGCAATACATTATGTAACACTTCCGAGCCAATCATCCATTAATTAAGCTTGTCAGGGCTTTTGGCTAGAAAGACCATGACTTGAAGAAGCAGAAGTATTTTTGAAGAATTGTCTCCCAAAATTTGTTACCACAGTAGCAGGAGAGGAGAAAAAAATCTTCACCAAAGCCACCAGGAACCAAATTTGCCTGGTATTTCCTCAATTGCTTTTGAAAGAGCCCTTTTAAAAGTTATTTATTTTAATTTATTTATTTATTATAAAGATGTGGGGTACAATTCAGGATTAGGTATGCAATCATTGATCATGCAGGTACCCTTGTTGATGAGGTATGCACCTCTCCCCTAGCAGTTTCCCTCAACTGCCAGTCCCACCCCCCTTCCTGACGATTTTCCACTACTGCCAATTGCTTTCTTATAGCATTATAATTGTTCAAGGTCACCTTATGAGTGAGAGCATATAGAACTCAGTTCTTTGTTTCTGTGATAAATCACTGAGTATGATCAACTCCAAATCCATCCAAGTTGCTGCAAAGTCCACATATTTGTCCTTCTTTATGGCTGCATAATATTCCATTGTGCATATGTACCACATTTTTTTTAATCCAGTCCAGTTTTGATGGGCAGCACGGGTTGCTTCCATGTTTTTGCTATTGTGAATAGACCTGCAACAAACATACATGTGCAGGTATCTTTTTTGTAGAATGCATCAAGTTCCTCCTGGTTTATTCCCAATAGGGGAATTGCTGGGTCATATGGAAGGTCAATTTCTAGTTCTTTCAGCAATCACCACACTGTCTTCCAAAGAGGTTGTACTAGTTTGCATTCCCACCAGCAGTGTAGAAGTGTTCCTTTTTCTCCATATCCTCGCCACCATCTGTTGTTGTTTGTTTTATTATGATGGCCATTCTTACAGGGATTAGGTGGTATCTTAATGTGATTTTGATTTGCATTTCTCTGACGATGAGTGAGGCTGAGCACTTTTTCATGTGTCTGTTGGCTGCCCGTATATCTTATTTTGAGAAGTGTCTATTCATGTCTTTTGCCCACTTTTTAAAGGGGCTGTTTGTTTTTTTCCTTTTGGAGCATTTGAGTTCCTTGTAGACCCTAGATATTAGGCCTTTGTCAGATATACAGTTGACAAATATATTTTTTTTCCCATTCTATGGGGTGTCTCCCTGCTCTCTTGATGGTTTCTTTTGCTTTGCAGAAGCTCGTTAATTTGATGAGGTCCTACTTGTCTATCTTATTTCTTAAGGTATTGACCTTTAGGGTTCTGGATAGGAATTTGTTGCCAGTTCCAATTTCCATAAGGGTGTCTCATGCGTTTTCTAAGGTTCTTATAGTTTGAGGTTTTACGTTTAGATCTTTGATTCATTTAGAGTTAATTTTTGTGTATGGTGATAGGTAGGTGTCCTGTTTCAGTCTTCTGCATGTGGTCAGCCAGTTTTCCCAGCACCATTTACTGAATAGATTTTCCTCTCCCCAGTAGTTTTTTTAACTACAAAATTTCTTAGTGTTTCATTCTACTCTTTCAATATGTTTTCTTTTCTTCCTTTGTCTTTACACCTTAAACATTTCTTTTTTCAATTTCATTTTACAGAATATTCATTTCATCTGCTGTGAAGATTATTTTAGCCACAGTCACCACATTGAGAATAATCCCTTCTTATCTTGTTGCTTGAACCAAACTTCTGGGAGTACACCTTCAAAGTACTTTGGATGGGGACAGCAGCAAAGATCACTTCTAAGATCTTTGTTCCAATTTCTGATGTAACATAGGACTAAGGGAAGATGAAGAAGTCATGCAAAGAGACTAGTCAACATGGGGAGGCTATAT
This sequence comes from Carlito syrichta, assembly GCF_000164805.1. Taxonomy (NCBI): domain Eukaryota; kingdom Metazoa; phylum Chordata; class Mammalia; order Primates; family Tarsiidae; genus Carlito; species Carlito syrichta. Next base: position 1,031,206 of record NW_007246167.1, read on the forward strand.
ATTTTAAACTTAATTTAATCAAAAACATGTTTTTCTTTCCTTTAAAAAAATTTATTGATTACAATAGCTCAGAAAAGTATGAGTATTTATATACTTCCAAAAACCAATAAACTGTCAATGACTATGATTAATTTTTCATAAACTCAAGCTGCAAGTCACTACTGTTTAAAAATTGACAAAGAACACCATATATTGAAACAAAAGGTTATTATTAGGCATTATTAATAATAGTACTCTTTTATTTATCAGAGTAGAGTGATAGTTTTAGCAAGTTAGTTTCCACAAAAGCTTTAAAAAGTGAATGGATTTACAAGACTGTCAGATACAGTTTAAAAAAAACTGACAAAAAAAGGCCTAAGAGACTTTATCCATTCATTCTCACCACCACAAATGCTGTCTGACAGCACATCTAGTTTCTCTGATGTTCAGTACAAGAGATTGCATATCTGACATTGGATTTTTATAGGTAAATACAAGAGTTGCTTGTTATAAAATGGTCTCTTGAGAAGTTCACAATACCTTGGCATCACTTTCAAGTAGAAACAGAGCCTCAAAAATATAACTAACTGCAAGTACAAACAATCCACTATTCTCCTGCGTCTTACTGTGAAATTTGAAAAAAACTAGATTTGTTTTATTATTTTATGGCTATTTATAGTTTTATATATACAGTAATACTGAGGAAATACAAAAGGATCCCTCAGTTAAATAAAAATATATTATATTTATGATAAACCAATTAAAACTTTAAATAAACAAGAGCGTTTTATCTTTAGCATGTTAACAAAAATAAGCATTATTAAATTAGGTTATTGTTTTATTTGAATTCCCTATTTATTTTGGATATTAACCTCTTATCAGCTGTATAGTTTGAAATTATTTTCTTCCATGCCATGGTTGTCTCTTCATTCCATTAATTACTTTCATTTTTGTGCAGCAACTTTTTAGTTTGATGCATTCCCATTTGGATATTATTACTTTTCTTGCCTGTGTTTTCAGAATCATATTTTAAAAAACAACTTTCAGTGTTGTGGAGTTTTCAACCCATATTTTCTTGTACAAGTTTATAGTTTTGGGTTTTATATTCAAGTCTTTAATATATTTTAAGTTGATTTTTGTACATGGTGTGAGATAAAGACACAATTCTTCTACAAATAGATATGGAACTTTTCCAATATCATTTATTGGGAATACTATTCTTTTCTCATTATGTGTTTTTGGCAAGTTTGCTGAAAATCAATTGACTGTACATGCATGGGATTTTTGGAGGGGCTTTCTACCCTGTTTTGATTATTATGCCTATCTATTTTTATGTTGGTATCATTCTGTCTTGATTGCAACTGCTTTCTAATAAACTTTAAATCTAAGAGTAAAAACACAACAACAAAAAATGCGTTTATGTGAAAAAATTAGAAATACCTTGATTTCAAACATTTTAAGGGATGAAAGATTACTTTGAATAAGTTCACCATCAACAGAAAGCAGTCCTGATTGTTGATTTTGTCAGTTCACTGACTAAAGTTACTTATTAGTTTTGTATGAAATATAGGAGCTTCATATTTATAAGGATTTGCTACTCATTTATGTTATTCTTTACATATAGAAGTTTGAAAATAAATGTTAGTTATCAATGTCATAATCATATTAATCTAGTTCTTCAGTGGATGTTCTCCATGTTATATACTCTATTTTCAGATAACTTTCTATACCTAATAATCTATTTTATATACTTTTATTGTTTCCATCTCAATACTACTTATATTTAATAAAGATGAACTTTCACATGAAATGATTGACAGATTCCCAACTCAAGTTCTTGTGACTCAACTGATGGCATTTTCCCGTGTGACATAAAGCTACTCAGCTTATTTGCAGGGCAGATCAAAAGTGCAATGGATTCAGCTTATTTATGAAACTTCTCAGTATCTGAGGGAAAAGAGCCTGTAAATTAATGTCCATGCTTCCTGAGGCATGATCTCCATGATATCTCAGAGATTAAGCCCTTGTTGCTCACAATGACCATCCACACCTTAACCCACAAGTTAATGATGTTTCTTCTTTTCTGATTCTATGTTCCTCTTTCCTCAACTGGAATTTGCTTGGATTCCTATTCAAATATACTATCTGTCCCCATGTCTTTTTATCTCTCGATCTGCTTTTGCGAGGAATCAAATTGAAAAGATCATTCATGATACTAAATTCAATATACACTCGTTCACTCTTACCTTACTTTTCCTTTGAGTTATATTTTATGTACTTGACCACTTCCGTGATTGAAAAACACTATTTTTGTTTGCTTTATAGACATGGCGTTCCCTTGGTTTTCCTCCTATAATTCTGTTCAGTTTATTTCTTGTTTACCTTTTCCTTTAGGACTTTGTACTATGTCCTCTTTTCTTACTGTTCACTCTTCAAGGTCTTATTCTCTCTGTATCTTCAAATGCTATTGCTGACTTTATCATTATTAACTGTCTAGTTTCATACTACACATCTCTTCTAGGCTCTTTATCCAAATTATCAGCATACTACTGGTTCTTTACACTTTGTCTTAGAGAAATACTTACATGTTTATCTTCTTAACACAATATTGACACGTTTATTGCCTGTCTTACTGTCTTCCAATAAGTTTCCTTCTTCATCTCAAAAAATGGCACTACAGTATACCTCTTTATCCTTAACAGCAAAAGAGTTAGCCCTTTTTACTGTGTCTTTCTCTATCACATTCTTCATTAAATAAATCATCAAATTCTGCTTAGTAAAGCCTCTATATTTTATTTATGTGTGTATTTTCATTTTTAGCGTTTTATTTAATTGACATATAACTGTACATATTTTTGGAGTACAACGTGATATCTCACTTTAAATAAATGCTGTAGCTATGCACGGTGACTCGTGTCTGTAATCTTAGCACTTTGGGAGGCCAAGATGGGAAGATCCACCTTAAGCCCAGGAGATCAAAGCTATGATGAGCTGTGATTATGCCACTGTATGCCAGCCTATGGGACAGAGTGAGAATACTACCAACTCAAATACCTGCGTAAATAAATACATAGATGCTGTGAAGCTGTATAAAGCAGCAAGGTATGTCAATTACAGAATAAGAATTAAGAATGTGGGAAAAGATTTATTGTGTTTATAATAATAAGAATAAGGTTGTTCTATTTTAAAGAATAACAACAGATATTAATATAGAAAGATAAGACTGAATATTATATGTAGAAATAATCACAGGGCATTTGTTTTTTTCTTTATTTAAATGTATGTAAACTATACTGTCTCCATGGTAAAGTTATGTAACTGATTATAAATATACCTAAAAATAATGGTCTGTGTTTTGCTCGAACCAATATAATGTTAAAAAGGGACGAAGATTTGATCATGTCTAAGTTTCCCAGGTTTACTACTGAATCTCAGTAATAGGGTTTGTCTTTTTAAGTAAAGATAGTACATTGCTGCATCTTGCTTAGAGAAAGCAGAGGTAGTCAAACACAACAAGCACACTAAAATATTTAATTCTTTTATTTTTCTCACTAACAAAAATTTTATTGAGTACAAATGTGGTGTACACTTAAAATTTTGTTGCATGTGTTGATTTTGTAGTGATCAAATCAAAGTATTTAAGGTACCTTTCTTCTGAGTACAATATGTTTTGTTAACTATGTTCACCCTCTCAAACAATGACTTTATTCCTTCTTTCTGCATGTATGTTTTTATCCTTTAGTCACTTCTCTTCATTCTCTCACCTGCCCTCACTCATACTTCCCGATTTCTGTTAAGTATCTTTCCTCTCTCTACCTCCATGTGATCAGATTTTTTTAACCCCTATGTATTTGTCTTTTTGTCCCTGGCCTATTTCACTAAATAAATAAAGAAGCCAATAAATAAAATTACCTCATTTTCAGCAACATAAATATAATTGAGGTAATTTTCTTAAGTGAAACATAGGTGCTTGACGGTTTTTATAAAGAAGGGATGCTGGATTTTTCGAAAATTTTTTCTGCATCTAATGATATATTCAAGTGATGTCTGTTTTTACATCTTTTGATGTATTTAATTACCTTTAAGGTCTTGAGGAGGTTGAACCAGCCCTGTATCCTGGGGATGAAGCCTCCTTGGTCAAGGTGAATGACTTTTGAGATATGTTGTTGGATTTGATTTGCTAGAATCTTGTTGAAAATTTTAGCATCTATATCCATCAAAGTTATTGGTATGTAGTTCTCTTTCTTTGTTGAATTTTTACCTGATTTAGGTATCAATGTGATGTTAGCTTCATAGAATGATTTGTCACCCCATACTTTCACGTTTTGTTATTCTAGTGGATGATACCTATAGTAGTTCTATCCTGAGCCCCAAAATATTTTAGTGAAATTCTTTGAAATCTGTATGGAAGCTACCAAGCCTTCACAGCTATTGATTTCTGAAAGCCTTAAGAATTAGTACCACAGGGATGCCACCAAGTCTTATGGCTTGTATCTTCTTGAGAGTACAATACCCACTTGGAAACTAACAGCCTATAATTGTTTAATTAAATATAAGTACTTCCATTGTGTAATAAATCCTCCATGTTAGCTGCTTTAACCCAAAGATGACCCATATATAACCTTCCTGTAATCATAGGTTGTAACTTTTCCTATATCCTTGTTTTCCCAAAACATTGGAAACTCCCCAACCACAAGTTCTGCATTTATTTGTATACATTTGCACATTTTGCTCTCCTCTTAATTTTGATGTTCCTTGTATTTGTACCCCATTTCATGTAGCCCACTTGCAGTTTTTGCCTTTATAAACCCTCTTCCTGCTCCATTTGGGGTTGAGAGTTCTTTGAACACTAGTTCACTCTCGATTGCTGACTAATAAAGGACTCATAATCCGACTCTCAGTATGTTGGCAACATCTTTCTCGCACTCCAGTCACAACATTTGGAAGCCCCAACGGGATAATCGCCAACCTTGGGAGGTGACCTCGCTTCAGCTTTCCCTGGCTTGGTGGGGAAGTTATAGAGGAGGTGCTCCCTGACTCATTCCAGGGCCCTGTCATCTATCTTGGAGGGAGTTGGAATGACTGCTGATTTTCTCCCACCTCAAAAGAACCTGAATCTGTCTGCAGTATCCTAGGAGTTTCTGTTTTCTTCTGTTTTGTTTCTGTTTCTGTTTTGTTCTGGTTGCAACCACAACTCTATTGAGGGGGACGAAACCTGGTGGGACCACTCCTTAGACTCTGTTCAGTGACCCAAGACATTGGTAGAACAGTGTCTCAGTTTGTCTGGTTTTTGCTTGTGTGTCCCCTTTGATTTCTTTCCTTTGTGCTCTTGCTGTGCTCTTTGCTAAAGGACTTGCTTCTGTTGCGCTTTCTGAATGGTCATCTTTGTGATTTATTGGTTTTGACAATATGGGACAAAGGGCTTCAAATTCATCTAAAACCTCAAGTCCCTTGGGCTGTATGATAAGGAACTTCTCTGTTGGATCCGCAGAGAATTATGGAGTGCGTCTCTCAAAAGCCAAGTTCCAGACCCTCTGCAAAATCAACTGACCTTCGTTTAATGTTGGGTGGCCCTCTATAGGGTCTCTAGATGTACATGTCATGCAAGGTGTCTGGAGGATAGTGGCTGGCAAGAGGGGTCCCCCGCAGATCAGTTTCCCTATATTGACCAATGGCTAATCCTGGTTTAAAAAAAAACCCTTCTTGGCTCAAGACATGTGCCTTGGAAGAAGGAGCAGGGCTGGGGACCTCTAGTCAGATCCTGGTTACTAAGTTCCTCGGTGGATCAAACAATGGCAATCCTCCACAGCAAAAATCCCCAGATTCTAAGAAGGTGGCTCTGGCTCCTCCCTTCCTGATTGCCTCCACTCCAACTACAACAGGTTTATGTCCTGTTCTTCCTCCATCCACAGAGGACCCTCTTTAGGAGCTGGTCACACCCACCTGTAGCTCACCACTATATAGTCCTTAGTCTTCTCCTCCCATCACCTCCTCCTCCATCCCAGACATCGTCTCTTCTACTTCCCCTCCACCTGAATCCCCACCTTTAGCCACCTGGCTCTGATCTCAGACTGATCCAACACTGCTCCCACCCCTCTGGGAGGTTCCCTCTCCATTGGTGTTGGGTCAGACTGTGGCCTTTCTTGGTTTGTACTCCTTTTTCCACCTCTGATTTATACAATTGGAAATACCAAAATCTACCATTTTCAGATAAACTGCAGGCTTTAATCTCCTTAATGGAGTCTGTCATGAGGACCCATCACCCCACTTGGGATGGTTGTCAGCAGCTCCTCCTGACCCTTTTCACCTCTGATGAGTGGGAATATAGTAGGGCTGAGGCCAAGAGGTCTGTTCTGGCTCTGGTTACTTGTAAGGAGGAGGAAAATCAAGGAATACCTGGAAGTGGTTCTCCCCATCCACCTGTCCAGACTGGGACCCTAAGATTTTGGCAGGGTCCGGAGCATTAAACACTTATCACTGGACTCTATTAGCTGATCTGAAGAGAGCAACCAAAAAACCTATTAATATTTCTAAAACTACTGAGATAATTCGGGGTCCCAAGGAGTCACTAGGGGCATTTCTTGTGCATCTTCAGTAGATATTCCATGCCTATATCCTGTTTGACCCCTCAGCACCCGAAAATGTTCGGGCTGTCAATTTGGCCTTTGTAACTCAGGCGGGTCCTGATGTCTGGAAAAAGTTACAGAAACTTGAGGATTTTGCAGAAATGCATATTTCTCAGCTGTTTGAGGTGGCCCAAAATGCTTTTAATAACTGAGATGCTGAAAAACAGAAACAGGAAGACAAGAAAATGGATAGAGCAACAAAATAGCAGACAAAAATATTACCTGCTACCATCCAGACCTCTCAACCTGGCTCAAAGCCGGCACATAAACCAAAAGGAGAAACTAAAAATAGACAAAAGGAAACTGGACACATCCAGCTAGCCAAAAATCAGTGTGCATATTGTAAAGAGCTGGGTCACTGGGTAAAAGATTGCCCTCATTGCCCCAAAACAGAGAAAGATGAGTCAGTTCTGGCCCTGCCCTCTACTGGTGACAATGACTATCAGTATGTTGGCGACCAACATGGCCAGGGCTCTCTCCCCTTAGGCCCCCAAGTGTCTATGGTAACCACTGCTATTGGGGGCCACTCAGTCTAACTCTTAGTGGACACTGGAATGGAACTATTGTTCCTAAAGTCACCATTAGGACCTATGTCCATCAAACAAATTTCTGTTCAAGGGGCAATGGGTGTAAACACGAACTGCAGGTTCACCTCCAACCGGACATTTGATTGAGATCAGAAATGGGTTGTCCACTCATTTCTAATAGCCCCTGACTGCTCATACTCTCCCATGGGCTGAGATTTTCTCCAGAAACTCAGAGCAACTACTGTGTTTTCACCAGATGAAACGAACATGTACATTCCTACTGATACTACCAATCAAATGCTATTAACCATTCCACTTTCTGAGGAATACTTGTTAACTTCTTCTAAGTCTCCCATTGAAGATGTCTAGTCAAGTTTACTTCCACAATTACAGCAAGAATTTCCTTCATTCTGGGCGGAAACCAACCCACCAGGACTGGCAAAACATCACCTTCCAGTCGTGATGAGTCTATTAGCATTAGCCACTCCTGTTTATGTTTGTCAATACCCTGTGAATTTACAGACCTGAAAAGGAATTGCTCTTCACATTAAAAGACTCTTAGCAGCTAATATTCTAGCACCATGTAGTTGGGATGGAATACTCCTTTCTTGCCAGTTCAAAAATCAGAAACTTCTGATTACCAACCAGTTCAAGACTCAAGGAAGGTCAATAAGTAGGTTGAAACCATCCATCCAACTGTTCTCAACCCATACACATTACTCAGCCTGCTTTGCCTTCAATAGCAGGTGTATACTGTGCTAGATTTAAGATGCCTTCTTTTCTATTCCTTTGTCTACTGTCAGTCAAATCATCTTTGCTTTTGAATGAACAGATCCTGACTCAGGGGACACCTGTCAGCAAACTTGGATCTAGTTGCCACAGAGTTTCAAGAACTCTCTGACTCTTTTCAGAGAAGCCTTGCAGCAGGATTTGTCATGGTCTGTGCCTTACACTCTGAGTGTACTCTACTCCAGTATGTAGATGATCTCTTGCTTGCAGCTGCAGACTTGGACCCTTGTTTAAAAGATACTAAGGCTCTGTTACAGCTCCTCCAAGACTTGGGCTACCATGTGTCAGTGAAAAAGGCACAGCTCTGTTCAACTGAAATTTCCTATTTGGGATACTGGCTAAAAAAGAGTAAGTGAGCCCTGATGTTGACCCAGAAAAAAGTCATACTGTGGATTCCCACACCAACAACAAAGAAACAGGTATGAGAATTCCTGGGAGAGGCGGGTATTGCTGACAATGGATTTCACGTTTTGCTGAAATTGCCAAGCCTTTATACACTACCATGACAGGAGATCAGCCCTTACAATGTACTGCTACTGGGGAACAAGCATTCCAGCAGTTAAAGATGGCTGTCACTCAAGCCCTGGCTTTAGCCCTCCCAGATGTTACCAACCTTTTTCACTTGTTCATTCATGAACAACAAGAAATTGCAAAATGAATCCTCACTCAGACCTTAGGACTCTGGAGGTGACTGGTGGCTTATTTGTCAAAAATACTGAACATGGGGGCCTCTGGCTGGCCCTTATGTCTCCAGGCCTTTGCAACCATGGCCATACTAGTTAAGAAAGCAGATACATTAACTTTTGGCCAGAACCTGGTTTTGACTGTTCTCCATGCTATTGAAACTGCTCTGGGAAGTCTCTGGCCACTGGTCGTCAAATACTCACATCACCCAATATCAAATCCAGACTAACTTTCTCTCATACCCAATGCCTCAATTCAGCTACCCAGCTCCCTGATGATAATCCAGAAACACCAATACATGACTGCAAAGACATGATGTATGTCTTTCAGGCCAGCTGCCCCAATCTTCAGGACACCCCCTTATGTCAGGCTGATGCTGTCCTGTTCAGAGATGTCTGCAGTCTGGTAATAGGAGGAATCTGCATGACTGGTGCTGTGGTAACCATGGCTCATGATGTAATCTGGAATCTGGTCACAATCTCTGCCCAATGGCATGTAGGCTAAAAAGGCTGAGTTAATTGCTTTGACTCAGGCCCTATGATGGGGAACAGGGAAACGGATAAACATCTTCACCAACAGCCAGTATGCTTTTGCTACACTTCATGTCCATGCCATGTTCTGCAAAGAATGAGGACTTCTTACTGCAGTGGGTAAGACTATGAAAAACAAAAAAGAAATCTTAGTTCTTTTAGAGATTATATTGCTTCCCAAAGAGGTAGCTGCAATTCACTACAGGGGACATCAAAAATCGAACACTTGGAGGCAATTGGAAATTGCCTGGCAGGTAAAGTAGCTCAAAAAGCAGCAGAACTTCCAATTGGCCCCTGACTGTTCTGCTAGCTAAAAGCTTTCCAGTTCCTTCTTTTCCAAAGCAGCCTACCTACACCCACGAAGGAGAAAAACAGGTGGACTAGGCAGGGGCTCACAATGATCCTACCAGATGAGGAGTCAAGGACTCTAACATTATTTTGCCTGAAGCTCTTGGACATGCTTTGATAAGACAAGTACATTCTATCACCCATTTGGGAAGCACCAAAATGATTAAACTGTTAAGCCATCTATCATATTAATGACTTAAAATATGTAGCAACCAAGAGAGCAGCAAGGAGTCCTGCTTGTGCCCAAGTCAATGCAAAACAAGGACCAAGGTACTCCATTGGAATCAGAGCCCAAGGATCAACCCCTGGAGAAAACTGGGAAATAGACTTTATAAAAATAAATCCCCCTCATGCAGGAAACAACTATCTACTAGTGTTTTGGGATACATTTTCTGAATGGGTAGAAGCTTTTGCCACAAAAAAATGAAACTGCACTTATGGTTACTAGGCTTTTATTACATGAAATTACCCCTAGACTTGGGTTCCCTCTCTCCATTGGCTCTAATAATGGTCCTTCCTTTACCTCTTCCATAGACCAACTGGTCACCAAGGCACTATAACTTGGAAATTACATTGTGCCTACTGAGCATAGAGCTCTGGACATATAGATTGCATGAACCAAACTTTGAAATCCATTTCAACCAAATTAATAATAAAGACTGGTGAGAAATGGGTAAACTTGTTGGCTTTAGCCCTTTTTCAGGCCTGATACACTCCCTATAAGGCTGGGTTCACTCCATATGAAATCATATTTGGAAGACTCCCTCCTCTGTTACCCCAGTTGCAAGATCCCATTCTTTGAAGAAATTACTGATCAATCTCTATTAAAGTATCTCCAGTCCCTGCAACAGGTTCAGGATACTATCCACTCCAATGTTCATGCCATCCTGACGATCCCATCTTCCATGGCATGCCATCAGTTTCAGCCCAGAGGTCTGGCCTTTGTCAAAAAGTTCCAGAAAGAAGGACTCCTGTCTGGGAGGGACCTTACATTGCCATCCTCACCACCCCAACAGCACTCAAAGTGGACAGATTGTCAGCTTGGATTCATCACTCCTGAGTCAAGAGAACTGCATTTGATGACATTGCTCCACTCAGCTCAGGCCATTGGACTGTAAAACTGGACTCTAAAAATCCTCTAAAGATCACCTTCTCAGCTCGCCATCCTGTTTCACCTGAAAATGGACAGCCATGCCTGGAATTGGTCATCTCAAGCTAAGACTTTCTGGTCCTTGTTCTAGTGTTGTTTCCTAATTGCTTCTCCCTCTTTTATGCTAACTTTTCGTACTGCCCACACCTTTTCTTTAACCTCCTTCACCTCAGGGAAGGTCCTAGCAATTCAAAACAGAACCTCCGGCTCATCTTTGGTCCAATTTAAAACAAACCTGCCTGACCTGGTATTGATAGAACAAGGATGTCTAGCTGGACCGTTGTCCAGAATAATCAATTTAGTACCTGCACAAAATGCTTACCATACTGAATCCTGTACACAATGGGCAACCCCTTATTTTATATGGGACGTAGATTTTTACCTTTGCCTCAGTAACCCTACTGACCGGCAATGTGATCAGACTGGCCAATTCTTCTGTCCATACTGGAAATGTCTCATTATTGCAACTTACAGTGGGGGGCCTAATGACATCTAAAAATCATCCCTTGGCCAACTGCTGATCCAGAACAACCTGTATACATAAGGTTACTAATCCTCTCCATTATTCTTGGAGTACAGTTAATACCTGGGGAATACAACTCTACATGGATGGCTATGACCATGGTGCCTTATTCACTATCCAACAGCACATGCTCACCTACAGAACTGTGGCCAAGTCAATAGACTGTTGGTGAAGCTAAAAGATCCCACCAGCCTCTGCCTTAGCCTCTGCCTTCTGCCAACCCATTCATCACCCCAGGCTCACCTCAACAATTCCCACAGTCACCTCAATCACTTCCAAACCTAGCCTGTCTCCCCCCCAATCTTTTTCCTATGTTAACTCACATGCAATGACATCTGGCCACAATTAGCTTCAGATCGTTAACTCTGCTTGAAATCAAGTCCTTCTTACTATGTAGGCCTGGTGTCAGCAACACTGACAAAACTACATGTTCTTCTCCAAAAACAGTTCACATCACTGTAAGAAATGTAACCAGAACTGCTTCTTGTCTTAAAACTTCAGATTTCAATTTAACAGTTTCTCCATTTCTTTAATATTTACAGTATGTCTCTTACTGTAACTGTAACTGAATCCATGACCTCTGCAGGTCCTGCCAATACTTGGTTTGCTTGTCCTACTGGTCTTATAACCTGTGCTACCACTGAAATGTTAAACAATAATTCTATTTTATATTACTGTCCATGTACTTCTCCAGATATATGCTTACAGTGGTCCTGAAGGAATTCTTTTATTCCGGCATCTCGTTGGAAACATGCTGCCCCCTTACTAGTGCTGCCTTAATCCGGTTAAGCATAGCTGGAACAGCTGCACTCAGCACCACTGCCTTGGTCTGCAGAGAATCAGGGTTAACTAACTTTGCACAAGACATTAATTCTGACTTAAATTACAAGCAATCTACTATAGACCAACTCCATTACCAGGTGGACTCCAAAATTGTAAGGGCCTAGACTTGCTTTTCCTATCCCAAGGAGAACTTTTGTGTTGCTCTTGAAGAAATTTGCTGTTTCTATGCAAACAAGTCAGGAATCATTAAAAATACCCTCCGGAAAGTCCAAGAAAATATGGACAAATGACAACAAGACTTGAACAATAACAAATCCTGGTTCCAATCCATGTTTGACTGGAACCCCACCTAACAACTCTCAACACCAGTCTAGCGGCCTTATAATCCTCCTCCTCCTAGATTTGTTTATAGGGCCTTGCATATTCAATTGGTTTATTCAATTTGTCAAGCAATGAATTACTTCTGTAAAACTCATGTATGTTGGAACCTCTGCTGCCTACAATTGATTAATTAAATATAAGTACTTCCATTGTGTAACAAATCCTCCATTTTAGCTGCGTTAACCCAAAGATGACCCCTTACATAACCTTCCCATAATCATAGGTTATAACCTTTCCATAACTGGGGACCTACACCCGTGTTTTCCTGAAACATTGGAAACTCCCCACCCACAAGTTCTGCATTTATTTGTATACGTTTGCACATTTTGCTCTCCTCTTAATTTTGAGTTCCTGATGTTTGTACCCCATGCTATGTAACCCACTTGCGGTTTTTGCCTTTATAAACCCTTTCCTTTCTCCATTCAGGGTTGAGAGTTCTTCGAACATTAGTTTGCTCTTGACCGCCAGCTAATAAAGGACTGATAATCCTACTCTCAGCCTGTTGGTGATGTCTTTCTCACACTCCAGTCACAACAAGCGGGGGATCAATTCATATCTGGGACTACTTAAGCCACAGCTGATGCAACCAAGAAACACTACACTGAATTTCAGGAAGCAGAATCCCAAAGTGGCTCTCAGCAGTGAGCCTGTGGAAGGTACCTCAGGTCTATCCCACAGAGAGATTCTGCTTTTTGACGCCTCTGAGTCTGTAGTGGGAGGGGAAACTAGAACATCTGAAATGCCTCCCAGATCTTTTTTTCATTGTGTCGAGGAAGAGCAGCTGGATCTCTTCAATCCATGGGGTGAATCCTACAGTTTTTGAAATGCTTTTCTGCATGACCTCCACCAGATTCTAAGTGAGCATCAGAGGCAAATCTCTTCACACTTTGAGAAGGAGAAGGAAAAATGCTACCTTTTCAAAAAAATACCCATGGGAAAATAATCATCTTGAGATATGCAGGAACTTTTTGTCCTTCATTATGCTTCTGCAACAAAGGGTAGTACTCAAAACTGAAGAGAAACTACTTTATCATAGCCTTATCTGACTTGGGGAAGAGATGAGCAAAGTCCAGTTCTTTTTAGCCTTTTTGTCTCAAAAGAAAGAGAGAGAGAGAGAGAGAGAGAGAGAGACAAAGAAAGAGAAAGAAAGAAAAAGAAAGAAAGAAAGAAAGAAAGAAAGAAAGAAAGAAAGGAAGAAAGAAAGAAAGCAAGCCTAATAACTCTTCTCAAAATAATGCCCCAGGTTTTTTGTTCACTGGGAAAAAATAAAATAAAATAAAATAAAATACAACAGAATAAAACAAACTGAAGATTTTGTTACATAATAATAGAACACTTCTCCTCAGTACCTTTTCACTACTTAACAGGGCTCCAGGATAATAACAGTAAATCGCATCCCAGAAGGCTGCAAGACAAAAACTCCATTTAAGGATAACTTTTTAGGGAAACTCAAAGTCAATAGAGAAGAAACATTTAAGAACACTAGATGAAATTGAGCCTCTGATAACTATAGCTACAGCAATATCTAAGTACTAACTAACTCATACTTAACATAAGACTTCACACTAAAGAACTTTGCCTCAGTTCTTACTACTTGATACAATATGTCTGACTTTCAATTAAAAATTACAGGGCATGCTTAAAGGCAAGGAAAACAAAAACAATCTGAAAAGGACAAATCAAGAATCAGAAACAGATTCAGATATAGCAGAGATTTGAGGGTTACAAGAGCTAGAAATTTAAGATAACTGTTCTTATTATCAATAAGACTCCACTGAAAGAAAAAAAAGGCAATATGCAAGAACAGACAGATACCGTATGCAGAGACATGGAAACTCTAACAGAAAATGACAAAAGATAGAAAGAAAAAACACTATTACAGAAATAAAAATTTGCCTTTGACAATTCAATAGTAAATTAACCATGGCTATAGAAAAAAACAGTGAGTTTGAAAATATATCAATCAAAACCTGCTGAACTAAATGACAAAGACGTTTAAAAAATAAAAAAGAAAGAAACAAAATAGTCAAGAGCCGTAAGCTACTGGCAACATGTGTAATATATAATGGGAGTACCTGGAGAAATAGAGAAATGAATGAAAAAATTATTTCAAACAATGTCTGAGAATTTTAAAAAATGAGTGACAGATCCAGAAATTTCAGACTACTGTGTGATAGACATCAAAAAACCTATACCTAGTTACATTATTTTTATCCTATGAAAAACCAAAGACAAAGAGAAAACTTTAAGAGAAGCCAGAGGTAGGTGTGGGGCATATTAAATTTTACCTTTGAGAAACTAGGTAGGAATTCATGAGATCTACCTTCAGAAATCATGCAAGGAGGGAAAGAGTAAAGTGAAATATTTAAATTGATGAAAGAAATTAAAAAAATGGACTTGTGTATCAAGTTAACTTATTCTTAAAATTTAAAGATGAAATAAAGACATTTCAGACAAACAAAAACTGAGGGAATTTGTCACCAGCAGGTAGATATGACTTCCAATTTGTCAAAAGATATTCTACAGAGAGAAAGAAAAACAAGAAATTCAGTTTCTTGTTTAAAATAAGAAGTACATTAGAGAAGGAGTTAATGTGGGATCTTCAGTGCAATGCTAAATAGAAGCATTGAGAATAGATGCCCTAGCATTGTTCCTAAACTTATCAGTAAGAATTTAATATTCCATCTGTAAACATTACATTAGCTAGAGCTGTTTTGAAGATGCCTTTTGTCATATTGTAGTTTCATTCTAATCATATTTTTCTGAGAGTTTTCAACAATAGACAAATGTTGAACTTTGTCAAATGATTTTTATATACTGAGATATCATATAGTTTTTCTCTTTTATACTATTAACACAGTGAATTACACTAATAGCTTTTTCTAATGCTAAGCTACTCTTGCATGGCCAAAACAAACCCCACTTAGTAGTAAGTTAT
The DNA here is from genome assembly GCF_000164805.1 of Carlito syrichta. NCBI lineage: Eukaryota > Metazoa > Chordata > Mammalia > Primates > Tarsiidae > Carlito > Carlito syrichta. The sequence goes on from NW_007246167.1 coordinate 1,046,464, forward strand.
ATTTATTTGTATAGATTGCTTCCATTTACTTTGAATTTTTTTTTCAGGAATTTTGTGTCTATTGTCATGATACATTAATTTATTTTCTTGTAATGTGTTGGTCTGGTATATTAGTTATCTAGAGCTGCCATAATGAAATACCACAAACTGAATGACTTAAAGCAATAGAATTTATTGTCTCACAGGCTTAGAAACTAGAAGTCCAAAACTGAGCTGTCAGCAGGGCTATATAGTCTTCTGAAACTCTGGGTAAAATCCATCCGCATCTCTTACTATCTTCTGGTGGCTGGCCTGCAATCATTGATTTCCTTTGGATTGCAGGTGCAGTATTGTTATCTCTGTCTCTGCAGTCACATGTCATTTTCTTCTCATGTGTCTGAGTCTTCTGTTTTTCTAAGGATACAAGTCTTACAGGATTAGGGTCCACCTTGATTTGGTATAACCACATATCAACTCAATTAGATCTGCAAATTGAATTTTTTTAACATGGACCTGGCTATTTTGTCATAAATTGTGGTGCGATAAATTGTATGCTTTTTAAAAAGTGATTTTCAAACTTATTGTTACAGAGTTTTTTTATGATATTATTTTTGTTACTTTTTGTTGACTGTGGGCTAATCAATATTAATAGGCTTTTTTTTTTTTTTTCATTTCTGATATAGGTAATTTTTGTTTTGTCTCTCTCTTTCTTTTTGGCGTTCCAGTGTAACTGTCCGAAGAATCAACTTTCTGCTTTAAGTTTAGTTATTGTTTCATTTTCTTTTTCATTTATTTTTGTTCTTATTATTGTTTTCTTATTTCTATTTGCATTGGATTTAAATTACTCAGCTTTTTTTTTGCTTTTTGTGACAAAATATTTCTTTTACTATTTTGTTTTTTGAATGTGAGCATATTTATCTATGAGTTTCTCATTAATCATTACTTTAGATATAAATTAGCTACAAATTTAGATATATTGCAAATTTAATTAATTCTAAAATGTTTTTATTTACCCCTGTGGTTACTTACTTGACCTATAAGTTATTTACAAATGAGATTTTAAACAGTCAAATATGTTCAGTGTTTCCAGAATCTTATCAAAGTTAAATGTTAATTTAGCTATGATTATTTTCACATAATGTACTCTCTAAAAGTTCTGTCTTTGAAAATACTGAGATATGTATATGGAATACACCATATATATTTGGAATCAGTTCAGCTGTTTTTAAACGAAGAAACGGCTAAACAAGCTGTGGCATTTTATATGCATAAGTTAGGATATTGCTCAGCAATTAGATACATATAAAACACAAAAAATTCCCAGAGAACTCTGCAGAATGAAAAAAAAAAAGATAGTTATATGCCATATCCCATTTATATATAACATTCTTGAAATGATAAAGTTATAGAAAAAAAATGGATGACAGATTGCCAGAGGTCAAGGAGTAGTAGAGACAGAAGAAAGCGAATGTATGTTGCTACACAAAAGCAACTTGAGGAATTTTTGTGGTGATGGAAAAATTCTCTACTTTGTCTACAGTAGGGCCAATATCCTGGTTGCAATATTGTGTTATAGTAGGCTCTATGCAGGGCCAAGTTCAAGTTTCCTGGTCGGCCGAAGATCTATATCTCAAAAAGTGGGGCTTTACCAAGTTTAACGCAAATGAATTTGAAGACATGTGGCTGAAAAGTGACTCATCGCAGATGGCTGTGGAGTCAAATAAATCCCCAATCGTGGCCCTCTGGACAAGTGGCAGGCCCTGCACTCATGAAGACTTTCATTCTGCTGGCTCTTCATCCCCATATCAATAAATCTTGCTTCCTGTTTAAAAAAAAAAGAAAGAAAGAAAAGAAAGCTATGTAAATGAGAGAATATCCCTGCATTATTTCAAAATGAAATAATTAAAATACCAGTTAGGAAGGTTAAAGATCATCTGATTTAACAGGAAATAAAATTAATTACAAAAGCATTGTATGAGAAATCTGTACATATTTCCTTTCCCCTCCCTTCGGGAAGTGAATCCGCTCTCTCACTCTCTCTGTGTGTGTGTGTGTGTTTCTCTCCAATTTACTTTCTTTTTTTTTTTTTTTTTTTTTTTGTGAGTTGGAGTCTCACTCTGTCGCCCAGACTGGAGTGCAGCGGCCGCTCCCGGCCACCGCAGCCTCGACCCGCTGGGCTCCCGCGATCCTTCCGCCTCAGCCTTCCGAGTAGCCGGAATTACAGGCGCGCGCTACCACGCCCGGCTGATTTTTTGATTTATTGTAGAGATGCGGTCTCTCCAAGTTGCCCAGGCGGGTCTCGATCCCACGGGCTCAGGCAATCCACTCACCTCAGCCTTCCAAGGCGCGGGATTGCAGCCTGAGCCACCGAGCCCGACTTCAATTTACTTTCTAAATACTGATTGATATAGAAACCATGTTACAAAACCTCCTAAATTATCATATTGTGAAAAACAAAACTTCATGAATTTTTTTCTATATGTTACATTTATGTGTTCTAATTCAAGTTTTCATTACATGAAACAGCTTAGATTTACCAGGCTACCAAGAAATCCCAAATATCCAGAGTTAACTAATAATTAAGTGGTTCTTTGATTTTGTATTTAATATTTCTTCTTGAATGGCAGAAGTTTTACCTTTCCTTTTGCTTTTAGGCCTATACATCAAAAACAATATCAGCACCAGTAACAAATTATCATCAGGAGTCTAATTCCATTTTTGACAATTTGTTACCAATAATTTTCAATCCCTATCACTCCCCCTTTATTTTACCCCAAACCTACACAAGCCAGTAAGAAACACCAGATTTCCTTTTCTTGGTGCTGGTGGGACATTCAAACCGTGAAAATCCAGGAGCCTTAATAAAATCACTCACCACAATAAATCTCATGCCACTTTTGCTCATCCTTGATTTCTCATCCATTTTCAGATTAGTTTAGGAACTGGTAAGCTTTTGCTTTATTGATTATATAAGGAATAAAACTTTTCATGCCTTTCTATTGCAAGCATGGAATCATCAGTTTTGACATTCCACCCAGTTTTTTCAGTGGAGGTTGATCTTGCTTCCATGGGCAACCATAAGACCTTAGAGGGAAGGAGAGAGGGAAAGAAAGAGGGAGAGAGAAAGAGAGGCAAAATGAGGAAGGAGAGAGAGAAATTTCAGATGAGGAAACAAAAATTGAAACAAAAGTCTGCAATTTTACTAAAATATTCAAAATGTTTAAATTCAAATTTTACTGATTTTAAAAAATTAGAAAGACTACTAACTGGCATGTGTATCTTTACAACACAAGTTCTAATTCACTTAAACATTTATTAAAAGACAAAAATCAATTGACAAAGTTACTTGGCTTTAATCATTACTGGGTCTTGAGTTGCAGTTATCCCTGGAGTTCATTATAAGCAAGATACTCTTAGATGAGATACAGGGCATAAAACAGAAGATAAATAGATGTGCTTCAATTATTGAAAATGTTGTCTTGCCCCTAAGAAGGTATCATCTGTTGTCTTAAAATATCACAGGAAGAATGGAAGCTCTGAATCAATGAACAATATATTGAAATAAAATTATGTCTTTGGCACTTACAATTGGCTTAACAAAGTAAGACCAAATGGAACTCCCTTTCATCCAGTGAAAATTATGAATACAGCCCAATGTTAATTAATACAAGGTTTAGAGAAATTAAGACCCATCATAGGATACCTATTATTGTTCCTACTGCCTTTCACTTTAGCAAACTTATTTAGTTATTGCTCAAATATGATCAAATTGATGACTCCTAGCAATAGGTTTTGGCAACCTTTAAACAACAGGCATGTATTCTCTCATAATTTAGGAGATCAGAAGTAAAAATTCAAGGCATTGGCAGGATTTATTCCTTCACGATGATTTGGGAGAAAATCTGTTTCAGGCCACTTTCTTGGCTTCTGATGGTCATAGGAAATTCTTTGCATTCTTTGACATGTGGCAGTGTAACTTCAATCTCTGTCTTCACGTGGAATTACCTGTGTGTGTGTCTGTGCTTAGATTTCCTTCTTATTATAAGGACATCAGTCACTTTAAGTCATCCAGTAAGATCCAGTCATTGAATAGTGCTAAACCACCAATCATTCAGTAAGAGGTCATCTTAATCGGGTCACGTTTGCAAAGACCTTATTCCCAAATAAGGTCACATTCATAGGTACCAGAGATTAATATTTAAATATGTATTTTGGGAGACACAGTTCTTCCCACTATGATTGTTGATATATTTCAAGTTCCACCTTTCCCTGTTTCTCCCTTACTCAATATCTAGGCAAAAAGATATGAAAGCCCATAAGCTTCCTTCTTTCCCTCTCTTAATGCAGGCAGAATGTTCAAGAAATGCAAAGGTAGAATTACCAATGGGAACCCTCAAGCCTTCTGTAAATTCTAACCACAAAAACCTCCAAGTTATTAATCCCCTTCTTGCTCTCTCAGCCCTTTTAAGTCAATTTAGGACCCTGCTGTGCTCTTCTTGAAAAGTCTTAGTATGTGAGAAATTAGCCTTTCCATGCCCAGTTGGTAGTCTTGACATTTCATTCAAATTCCAGGTTGATGTTTGATCTACCCTTTTTGAGGCAATCACAAGATATTAACATATTTATTTCAAAAAAATTTGTGTATAGTATTCATTTCTCTTTAGATTGATAACCAGGGCCATTGAGGAGAAGGAAGAAGTTCTCTCTGAGGAATTCAGAATGTTATATGATTTGTATGTGTGTGCACGGAAAACATCAATATTAAGCCCTATATACTAATGCAAAAATAAAATTTGTTAAATACATTTACCAAATCAATCAAACTGAAGTTAGCCATACATTTTGAATCCAATTACTTTTTATTGACATTTAGCTTTTCTAGGTACATAGGATAACCGAACCACAACCAAAAATACTATGATTAATGTCTAATTTGCATAATACAATGTTCTTTTATGACTTGAAAATGATGATATATTATTATTTTATCATCAAAATTGCTAGAACAGTCCATGTAGTTCAGGTAATAAGGAGACATAGTAGGCAGAAATAAACCCGTGGATATGTTTACTTACATGGCAGAAAAGACTGTTTATGTGATTAGGTTAATGATCTAGAGATGGAGAGATTATTTTGCATTGTTCTGGTTTCCTGATATAAACACAAAGCTTCTTATTAGAGAATCAGCAGCATCAGAGTTAGTAAAAGGAATGTGGACAGAACTTAGAATCTGAAAAATCTCAAAAACAAAACAAAACAAAACAAAAAATCCTATATCCTTACTTAGAGCCTGCAGAAAAACCCAGCCTTGCCAACACCTTGATTTTAACATAGTGAGACTGATTTCATACTTCTGATCCCCAGAACTGTAAGATAATAAATTTGACTTGTTTTAAGTCACTAAATTTGTAGTCATTTTTTACACTTCCAATATGAAACTAATATATGGTACGTCAAAATCATTTTTAGAGACTAAGAAAATAAAGTTTATTATTATTTGCCTGTATCAAAAAAGGAAGGATTAGTAATAAAATATTTGATCTTATGAACTTGTGTTTTAGGTGTTCTTACTATAACAAAAGATTTTGCTTTGCTAAAATTTATTTTTTATTTGCTTTCTACTATGTTGTTGTCATTGGTATTTTAGTCTCAAAGGATTTTATTATAGCAAATAATTCCCCTTCTCTTTAGAATTCTGAAAGAGGCCACTGGATGCTAATACTATGCTCAAGTACCCTCTTTATAATTCCCGTCTCAACTGTTATTTATTGAACAAGTGAATGTTTGAGCTATTCTGTTGATTGATGAGTTGTTTTGCTGAAAACATAAGAGAACAAACAGAAAATTCTCCTTTAGGAATACAGCTCAATATTTCACGAACATTACTTTTATAATCCTAATTGCAGTGTGTTTTTTTTCTGTGTAATTCTAGATTAGAACCTGAGTCTTCTAAGTTCATTGATCAAAAAAGTAAACTTTTCTTTAAGAAGTTAAAAACAATAAAGCAAATGAAAGTTTAAGTCTTTATGAGAAAAAACATTTTGATTATTTCTCATTTAAATAAATATATATGAACCATAGAAATTTAATGCAAATATAATAGCAACATTTTTTCTCTTTCATGAATAAAACTTGTTTTCAGGCAAAGTCAAATTGTTTATAGCAGCTCTGTTGAATAACAATTTAATATAATCAACATATATAATTTAAAACTATCTAATAGTCACATTTTTTTAAAAAAAGTAGATAAAATTAATTTTAATAACTTTATTTAGCCTGTTGTATCTAAAATATTGTCCTTACACCATCTATATAACATTATTGAGATTTTACTTCTTTTTCGAGTTAGAGTCTCACTCTGTCAACCAGGCTGGAGTGCAGTGGCACGTTCGCGGCCACTGCAGTCTCAGTCTGCTGGGCTTAGGTGATCTTCCCACCTCAGACTTCCAAGTAGCTGTAACTACAAGTGTATGCCACCATGCCCAGCTAATTTTTTTTTTTTAATTATTGTGGAGACAAGGTCTCACCAAGGTGTTCAGATTGGTCTTGAACCCACTGGTTCAGGCAATTCTCTCCCTTCTGCCTCCCAAAGTGCTAGAATTACAGGCATGAGTCACCACACCCAGCCAGAGATTTTACATTTTCTACACAAAGTTTTTAAGATCTGTTGAGTATTTTATACTTGCAGGATATCGCAATTAAAACGAACCACATTTCAAATTATTTGTAGCTAATATGCAGTATATGACAACTGAGTAGAGAAAGTAATCTAGACAAAAAGAATCTTGAACCAAAATAATTGAAATAACTATAACTAAAAGTCATAAACATTTAGAAATACTAAAAATCGATTCATACTCTATAAACTCTTTCCAATATTTTCTTCATTGGTTTTGTCATTTTTATCCTGTAAAGCAATTAGTTGAAGTTTATGCAAAAACTTGACAGAATAGCACCCTTCCCATGACTGTGGCATATTCAAGAATATAAATCACAAGGGCTGGGCTCGGTGGCTCAGGCTGTAATCCCAGCACTTTGGGAGGCTGAGGTGAGTGGATTGCCTGAGCCCGCGGGTTCGAGACCCCCCTGGGCAACTTGACGAGATCTCATCTCTACAATAAGTCAAAAATTAGCCAGGCAGGGTAGCGCGCCTATACTTCCAGCTACTTGGGAGGCTGAGGCGGGAGGATCGCCGGACCCAAGCAGGTCGAGGCTGCAGTGGCCGGGAGCGGCCACTGCACTCCAGTCTGGGCGACAGAGTAAGACTCCAACTCAAAAATAAAATAAAATAAAAAAATAAATAAATAAATCACAAGGAATCATAGAAACAAGGAAGAAAAAAAGGTTAAGGTAATTAGCAAGAATAGCATTACACTACTACTAAGTAGTGACAAATTATTTTGCACATATTAATATAATGACATATTTTATTCAAATGCTATTATAAGTGTTTTATAATTAACTGAACATCGAATAATTTCATATACAAACAAAAAGATAAACCTGTTTGTTGTAAGAATACCAGAAAAGCGTGGACCAAAACAACTTTATACATTAAAAGAAAAAAGTGTCGGCCAGGTACAGTGGGTCAGCCTGTAATCCCAGCACTTTGGGACGCCAAGGAGAGCAGACTGCCTAAACCTGAGGATTGGAGACCAGTCCCGGCCACTTGGTGAGACCTCATCTCTATAAAAAATCAAAAATTAGCCGGGTGTGGTAGCACACGCCTGTAGTTCCAGCTACTTGGAAGGCTGAGACGGAAGGATAACTGGAGCCCAGCAGGTAGATGCTGGAGTGGCCTTGATGATGGAGTGAGACTCCAGCTGGACAATGGAGTGAGACTCCAACTCAAACAAACAAACAAACAAATAAATGAAAAATGTCATTAAGATTATTTAAAAAGAGTTTAAAAAATCTGATCTGCTGTAACATAGGAGACTATGCAGCTGTGACATGCTTTGATGTTAATATTTTGAAATGGTGAATAATTTAACTCTGCTGTTTTGACAAAAGATGTCAAAATTCATGCTAAGAATAAAAAAATTATCAATATTGATATGCAGTTGTTGAAAAGTCCTTTCTAGAAAAAAACTCCATTAAGGCAATTTAATTAATTCTTATTTTATTGACCTAATTTTGACCTGAATTTTGCCAAGTTAAACAATTAAAATTTTTGAATTTTTAAAAATTTAACCCATGTTATTTCTAACTTGTATCTTAATTGCTATTTTTATTGGAGCAATTACCAGAAACTCCAAATTTTGTCCAAAGAATTGATCTTTTCCTCAATTGAATTTCACCATATTTTTAAAATTCATATTGATGTTAATACTATATCACTTTTTGAACATAGTGTTTATTATTTAACTACTACTACACTGACTGTGGCAATTAAAGTTTCATTGCTTACAAGCATAAAGATTCATACAGGGAAACTGTATCATATAGAAATTACATTAAAGATATGCATCACAGACAAAGGATTTCATGGGCAAGAGATCTGGTTACCGTAAGCATAGCCTCCTCTTGACCTCCCTCCCTAAGCACCTTGCCAGGATGCACTTCCTCTCTCAGATCAGATATGACAGATGTGGACATGGAGCACTTGGGAACCAGAGAAAACAAAATGGAGTTCCTCCAGGTGTTTTTATATGTCGCTGGTTACTGTTTGTGCTCTTCAATTCGCCACAGCACAGGGCTCTGTGCAAGAAGCAAAGTTGTCTTACCCAAACCAGGTAGATACCTTAAATTTAACTATAATCAATAAATTATGCTGACAAGTGGCATCTAATCTTTTCCAGCTCTTCAGAATTATGATTAGAAGAAAAACTTATTTAGTACATTTCATGGGTTGATCTGGAGTCAGTGTCAAAAGATTCATTTCTTATTTCATTCACATGGGTTTTGCTAATCCCAAGGATTAATTTCTGTTGGAATTAATCCTCATAGCACAGCTATCACTGAGACATCATAATTTTGTCAGTTTAAAAATTCATGACCAATTCATTAAAGGCAAGTTTGACATGGCCAATTTTTGTTAGAGTTATAATTTACTGATATTCAATACAAATTTAATTAAAATAGTAATTTCTAATTATTTATTGGAACAAAAAGCAAAATCTATTAGTAAGCAAATTTATATGTCTGGTACCTAGATGGGTCTACATATTAAATACTTTAATTTTGAAATACAATCATTCTAGTTTTTTTTTTTTTTTACACATAATTATAGTTGTAATCTCTAAAGTATACTCTTTTCATAGTGTAATTTCTGCCATTTTCTATTAATTTTTCTTAATATCATCATAAATAGATTTTAGAACTTAGTGGGTTCCTATTATGAATGAGTTATATGGTCATCTTAGAATGTGAGAATAAGAACGATTATTCTACATAGTTAAGTCATTGATAATTCTTGTTTTAGGAATTGATGATAAATTGATAGATAGATAGATAGATGATATACAGATAAATAGATAGACTCCCCACTTAACAATAATTGCTGTATAAAGTAATAAAGTATTAATAATACATTAAAGTGAATAATAAAAACATTTAACACATAAAGTATTTATAATTAATTAGCCAAATTATATTTTAATATTATGCAACATTATATTAAAGCAATATTTGCTCTATTTTTGAGTTCACAGAAAATGTATTATCAGTAAAAGACTTAGCGCATAGACTGTGCATACGGATTGACCACAAAAACTGATTTTGAGATTTGATCGTATTTCTCTTTCATGGAGAATGCTATATATACCATGTTATATCCAAAACATAGGAAAATGCTGAATTTTTCTAGATATGATATAGCTACACCAGTCACCAGAGGACCTCATAGCCTCAATTCTCAAAACTTTAACACTTCTGTTCTTAGATGAAGAAAGTCTTTCAGTCTAAAAATGAATGGCAGAATATTGCATCTGTGTGTGTGCGTGCCTGGGTGTGTGAACACACATGCAATTGTTTAACTTTAGTTCCACAAGGGCTGATTTTTAGTCAATTTAGATATATTCCTTAGGCAGTGAGAAAATGCTTCCTGTGTTTGTTCCCTAAAATTTAGCAAGTAGGAAAAAAGACCTTGCATCAAATTTTGTACACTTTAAAAAATTTGCTCTCTGGCAGTTTTGGCAACAGAATTTACCTTTTTTTTTTTTCACAAAGAACAGTGATAAAAAAAGGCTTCAGTGTCAAATCAGTTAAAGTTCCTTTTCTCAATGATTTTGAAGCAATGAGATGCTCATGAGCAATATCACTCAGAAAAACTTGCATTAAAAAAAAAATCTAATCCTACTCTTTTATCATAGCAATGGAAAATACAAACACTTTATGAAGCACAAAATTTGGCATCATTGAGGCATTCAATGTTTCTATAATTTTAAACTCAAGTTCAAATATCAGACATAGCTCTTCAGGAACTTAATTGAGAAGGACAATTCCATTCCAAAATTTAATTAATTTAATAATATAATTGATAATGTTAATTAATAATTAATTGAGTTGCCTGAAGTTAATGGGATTGAAGAGAGAGACAATATTATAGTGGGGAAGTGAAATGGAATATTGCCTTCTTAATGTTATTATTTATAGTAACTTTTAGAAATAATCATACTATACCAAAAGCAATCATTTATGAACTGACTTTAATATTTTAAAATATTGTTTTGCCTATGCAAAGAATACTTTATTCCAACATCACATACAATTTTATATAGAGTTATTCTTCCAGGTATATTTATTTATTTCCAATTGATGGCAGCATGCTGAAAAATTGTGCTAGATAAATCATGAATACATATCAATGTATAGATTGAGAATTGAGCAAGAATTATTTTAACCTTAGTATATATATTTTTTGTTTTTAATGAAGGCAGTGCTATATTCATTCTATACTATCTCTCTTATCTCCAAAGACTCACTCTTTGGGTCATAAAAATGTTTTCTGGCCACCAAGAGGTACTTATCATAGCTTTTCTTTCAGGATTGCTTACTTTGTTAATGCTTCATTGTTTGTGTGTGTGTGTGTCCACGTATGTGCATCTGTGTGTGTTGAGGAGGGTGTGTATCTCTTGTTTATCCTATTTATCAGATTTATCCTATTTATTTTCACAAACTATATTTAATTAACAAATTCATATTATTTTATTTAAGGCTAGTAACATTTTGAAAAGGGACTTTGTTTTCTAATAAAGTCTCCTACTTTTGTTCAGGTTCTCACTTCCCTGATTGAAAGAAGTTAAAAATTATGTATCCTGTATGCATTCTGACAGGACATGTGGCAAATTAATCCTCAAATCATCAATCTCTTTAAAATCATTACAACCTTTCTATTTAATTCTACATATGGCTATTTGTTTGAATTTGATACTCATGCAAATATACATATAATAATATATATTATTTACTATATCTCTATAAAAGAAGCTTTAGAAAGCAAAACTTAGTTTATCAAGCAGTGTACCCATGATGAAAATTTTTAAACACTACATATTCACTCAGTAAAAGAAGTGTTTTTTCTACTAATCAGGATATGTGAGTTTAAGTGCGAATTAAACTGATAATTCTATCAGTGTTGATTTTATTATAAGTTGTTTATAAGTTCAATTTTTTAAATGGAAAAATTATCTGACTCTTGTATTATTTAATATTACTTGAAAATAAGTTCTGTAACAGTAAGGTCTATCAGGGATATGGCTGACGTCTATGCCATTGGAAACCTCTAATGGGTTTCAATAGGTGTAATGCATAATATTTTCAACAATTTTATAAATACATCAGAACTTTTTCATTAAATTGATAATTTTAATCTATTGATATACAAAAAAATTTCCTTTTACAAGTTGCACCTTGAATTATAAAGTTTTTGCTTTTTAATTCAGAACTTTATTATTTCAGCTTAATGCATATCTATCTCTCCACATAAAATACTCTATAATATCTATTTCTGAACCATCACCCTATTCATACTAAATATCAAAAAATTGCTGAACTTTAATTCATGTGTTTATTCTACTCTGAATCACCAGAGGTAATTAGCATGGCCCCTTTAACAAGAAGAAAAGACAAAGAGATCCTGTAGCTCCCTGGACATTAAGATCCTGAAAATGATATTTGTCTAGTATTTAACTAACATCATTCCCAAATAGTTTATCTACAATAAAATTCACAAAATACGTTAATAAGTTATTGAACTGAATTATGTTCTAGAATACAAACTTTCCTACTTTTAACAGGAGAAAGTCTTCATAATTTGAATTGACATAATTGAATGAAATGTTATATATATCATTTTTCAAAAAGTGAGTGTATTTTACTTGAAATTACTTGAAAGAACTCAAATAACATAAAGAATAAAGTGCCAAACTTTCATGGATAAAATGGTCCTAAAATATTACTGGTCATGATTATAGTATTTTTTTACTATAACCAATCCAAGAGGAGAATTGCTAAAAGCTGACACCCTGTCGCTTGTAAAATAAATCTATCTAAAAAGAAAGAAGAAATAAAAAGAGATAACTCAGCTTAGTAACCGCCAGCACATCTCCAGGTTTTACTTTGTTTTTCACAATACATCTTTACCTTGGGTTCTTTTGTTTGATATAAAGAAGATTCTGTTTAAGGTAGCTATAGACAACTAAATGTGAACTTTTATTTTAGGTAATATATTCTCATTGCTGGACTAGAAAGTTTTTAACAGGTCCATTTGCCATTAAAAATAATATCTTAATCCCTTACCTTAAAATGGTACAGAAGAATTTAAACTTAGGTAAATTTTCAGAAGTAGTACACAAAGGTTATGATTCTGTATATCAGAAAGAGTGAATTATACTTTGAAATTATATTATTTTGTTACTTGAAGTGGATTGCAGGTGTACAGAATTAGATGATTTAATGCGTGTCTTTTCTCTAACTGAAACTCACTGTTACTTCCATTTCTTCTGCTGTAAGCAGAAAATGCAGAATATTATTCCCCATCCAAATGTCCAGGTCTTATTCCTGAAGCTTGTGAACGTATTATGTTACATGGAATGTGGAAATTAAATTTGCAGATGGAATGAAGTTTTCTAATGAGTTGACTTAACATAGGGGAATTATTCTGGTTAGGCTAACATAATCACAAGTGTCCATATATGTGGAAAAAAAGAGATAAGATAGTGTCAGAATGAAGAGATGAAACCAGGTCTAGTCATGCTGGTTTGGCTCATACCTCTATTCACTAGTCTATGTATAACTGTCTTTTATTAGTTCAATAAATAACTAATGTAATAAAACACCATGAGCCTACTATAAACTAAATAATCAATAAACCATCATTAACTTCAAACTATTTTTTTCTTTCAAATCTCTTTAGCTTCTTCCACAGGAACAATTACCCTTAATTATATGTCAAATTTATATGCATATTTATGCTTCCCATATTTTTATGCCCTTAAACACATATATCATATATCTGTCTGTATCTCTATCATTTTCTGCCTATAGGTATATAGGAGATCTCTTAAAATATTCTCATGTGTATACTAGACTATACAATGGAACCTTCCATTTTTAGTTGTTATCAAAATGTTTTAAATTGTGTTATACTGTATAAAGCCCAAGGTATTTACTTCATCACAAACACAAATACTTTTCAAAAGATTTTTCTGTATTAATAAAAATAACTCTAGTTCATTTATTTACATTGTTCTATATTACTTTATTATTGTTGCTCTACCAAAATGTATTTACCTATTCACGTGGCAACAGACTATATATTTATGATATTACTTTATGAACTACACCAAAATTGTAGTTAGGAACATTAAAAAAACATAACTGCAAAATAGTTCACATATCATATATATATCACAAATATATTAACATACAAAATGAGAGTACCTTGCTTTGTTGTACTCTGAAATCGTTTGTTCAATATAGACCTTTTCTCTTTATAATTTTTTTTTTTTTTATTCTTTGAGTTGGAGTCTCACTCTGTCTCCCAGGCTGGAGTGCACACAGACACTGCAACCTCATCCTGCTGGGCTCAGGTGATCCTTTTGCCTCAGCCTTCCAAGTAGCTGAAACTACAGGTATGAACCACCATGCCTGTCAATTTTTTCTTTCTTTCTTTCTTTTTTGATTTATTGTGGAGATGAGGTCTGGCCAAATTGCCCACACTGATCTCAAACCTGTGGGCTCAGGCAATCCTCACACCTCACCCTCCCAAAGTGTTGGGATTATAGGCATGAGCAACTGCACCCAGTCAGATCATTCTTTTTTTAAAAAGATTAGTAAATTCAACTTTAAGATAATTTGGCCCAGGTGTTTAATTAAAAACAAAGCAAACAAAAAAAGATTTCAAAAATTTTTTAAAGGTCATATGACATATTTCATAATACCTATTATCCTTTCCATATTTGAAATATTTTCTAGTATCTTTGTGTCAGTTGTGGGAAGTTGTATTTTCTAAAAAAATTGCTAATTTGATGGGGTCCCACTTGTCTATTTTATATTTTATGTCATGGGTACTTGGAGTTTTGATCAGGAATTGGTTGCCAGGTCCAATTTCCATAAGGGGGTCTCCTGTATTTTCTAAGGTTCTTATAGTATGAGGTTTTACTTTGATCCATTTAGAGGTGATTTTTGTATACAGTGCTAGATAGGGATTTTGTTTTAATCTTCTGCATATGGTCACCCAGTTTTCCCAGTACCATTTACTGAATAGGTTCTCCTCTTGCCAGTGGCTGTTGCTGGAGGCTTTGTCGAAGATGAGTTAGTTGAGAAATTTGGTTGATTTTGCTTCTGGAATCTCTATCCTGTTCCACTGGTCTATAAGCCTGTTCTTGCTGTTATTGTACCAATGTCAGACTGTTTTGATTATTGTAGTTTTATAAAAAAAAAGTTTAAAACCTAGGAGTGTGATAGCTCCTGCTTTTTTTTTTTTTTAACTGAGAATTGTTTTGGTGATTTGTGGTCATTTATGTTACTGTATGAATTTCTGTATTGTTGTTTCCAAGTCTGAGAAGAATAATGCTGCTAATTTAATGGGTATTGTGTTAAATCTGTAGATTGCCTCAGGTAGGTTGGACATCTTAACAATGTTGATTTTTCCAAGCTTCTGCAAAGGCAAAGAAACTATCAAGAGAGCAAGGAGACAGCCCACAGACTGGGGCAAAATATTTGTCAACAGTATATATGCCAAAGGCCTAACATCTAGGATCTACAAGGAACTCAAATGTGCCAAAAAGAAAAAAAAAAAAAAGTACCATTACAAAACGGGCAAAATATATGAATAGACACTTCTCAAAAGAAGACATACAAGCAGCCAACAGATACATGAAAAGGTGCTCAACTTCACTAGTCATCAAAGAAATGTAAATTAAAACCACACTGAGATACTACCTAACTGAAGACCATCATCAGAATGACCATCATCATAGCTCAAAAAACAGTAGATATTGGAGAGGATGCAGGGGAAAAGGGAACACTTCTATACTGTTTGTGGGAGTGTAAACTAGTACAATCCCTGTGGAAAACAGTGTGATGATTCCTAAAAGATCTAAAAATCAACCTTCTGTAAGATCCTGCAATCCCACATCTGGGAATATAGCCAGAGGAACTCAAATCACTCTATGGAAAAGTTACATACACACACAAGTTTATTGCAGCATTATTCATAATGGAAAAAACATGGAACCAACCATGCTGTTCATCAAAAGAGGACTGGATAAAAACAAAAATAAAAAAGTGGTACACATACATGATGGAATATTGCACAGTCATAAAGGAAGACAAAATTATGAATTTCACAGCAACTTGGATGGACTTAGAGTTTATAATACTGAGTGATCTATCACAGAAACAAAGAACCGAGTATCACATGTTCTCATCCATAAGTGGACCTTGAACAATTATCATAATACTATAAGAAAGGGATTTGCAGTGGTGGGAAACTTCCAGGGGGTTAGGGTGGGGTGGGATTGGAAATACTGGGAAACTTTCAGGGAAGGCAGGAGCACACCTCATCAACAAGGGTACCTGTATAATGAACATTTGTATACCTAACCCTGAATTGTACTCCACATGTTTAAATTAATTACTTTTTTAAAAATTGTTAATTTGATATAAGAATATAATTATTTTAAATAAATATATTTACAATATCTTCTTGTTGCATTTAATTTCTGCTGTATCTTTATTTAGCAATAGAACAATTTCCTTTCTTAATATTGTTCATTAGTTCTTTTTCTGTTTTTACTTAATTCATTTTGCTTCAGAAAGAACATTTGGGTATGTTGCTCTTACCTAATATTTTTGTTTATTGTATATTAATATCTGCTTTTATGTTTGTAATATCCTTTTTTGAGTCAGAAATTATTCTAATATTCTATATTTACTTTTTGATATATTACATTTTATTCTTTCTTCTTTACTAATTAATAATTTAAAGATATACATTTTCAGTATATGTCATGTTTTGATATTATGATTATTATATAATAACATAGTCATCTGTAAATATCTTCTAATTAACATATGATATTTATTATCTTAGGACCAAGCATTATTCTGATATATTTTAATATATCAAAATTTTATATAGCATTGTTGTTATTAGGATACTGATAATTAGAAACTTGTTGAGACTTAATTTATGGTGCATTGAACTATTAATTTTGTACACTTTCTATTAGATTTTGAGGGATGTTAAAACTCTTATTGCTAAGTATCATGTTGAAAACATATTTATTAGACTTGTATTTTCAAAGTACAGCATATTATTAAAATGTTTAAATATCCTAATATTTAAAATATAAGATGTGTTTTTAAAACTGAATTCTATTTTTTTTAGGTTTCCCTATCATTTTCTGAAAAAGATTTATTAATATCTTCTGATCAATTTTATTGTTGTTTTTTCTATACATTTTGAAGTACATTATTTGTATACACATGTATACTATTTTTTAATAAAATTGGTTAATTGAAGCTTCATATTATTTTATTATTTTTTTTTAATTTGTATTTTAAAGACGTGAGGTACAATTTAGGGTTAAATATACAAATGGTCATTGAACAGGTAAAGTTCGGGCCTCACTTTGGTCCCCACCTCACCTGATTTGAGATCAGGTACCCTTATTGATGACTCTTCCTTCCCCTGGCAGTTTTCCGCTATTGCCAACCCCTTTCCTACAGTATTATTATAATTGTTCAGGGTCTGATCATGAGTGAGAACATGTGATATTCAGTTCTTTATTTCTGTGAGAGATCACTGAGTATTATGGACTCTAAATCCATGCAAGTTACTGTGACAGTAAAGGTTTTCTTTCTTTTTTTTTTTTTTTTTAAGTTGGAGTCTCACTCTGTCGCCCAGACTGGAGTGCAGTGGCCGCTCCCGGCCAGCGCAGCCTCGACCTGCCGGGCTCCGGCGATCCTTCCGCCTCAACCTTCCGAGTAGCCGGAACTACAGGCGTGCGCTACCACGCCCAGCTAATTTTTTGATTTATTGTGGAGATGAGGTCTTGCCTGCCCAGGCGGGTCTCGAACCCGCGGGCTCAGGCAATGCACTCACCTCAGCCTCCCAAAGGCGCGGGATTACAGGCTGAGCCACCGAGCCCGGCTACAGTAAAGGTTTTCAGGAAACTTGTTCTCCTGTTTATTACCTTTTGTTTGTTTGTTTGTTTATAACCTCTTAATTAATATTTCCTGTTTTTGTTTTAATGTGTCTTTTGTAGCCAGTATGCAATTATATTTTCATGCTCTTTTTACTCTTTGTAATTGAAATAATTTTCCATTTACATATTTTTTATGATAACACTTTCACTTATTTGCTATTTACTTTTCTGTTTATACTGAGATTTTATTTCCTCTGTTCATTTTAAGATTTATTATACATCTTAATGTTTTAAATTATACACTACATTTAATTTAAAAGTAATTATTAACTGGACGCATTGGCTCACTCCTGCAATTCCAGCACTGTGGGAGGCTAAGGCAAGAGGATTGCCTGAGTTCAGGGGTTCTAGACCAACCTGGGCAACTTGTGAAGACCTTGTCTCTACAATAAATCAATAAATTAGCCAGGTTTATTGGTGTGGGCCTGTAGTTCCAGCTACTTGAAAGGCTGAGGCAGGAGGATCGCCTAAGCCCAGCAGGTCAGTGCTGCAGTGACCATGAGCATTCCACTGCACCCCAGCCTGGGCAACAGAGTGGCACTCCAACTCAAAAATAAATAAAATAATAAAATAAAATAAAATAAAATAAAATAAAATGAAAGAAAGAAAGAAAATTAATTATTATCATTATTGTCCTGATCTATACAGGGCCCTTAAATCTCTCTAACACATAGATGTTCTTTATAACTACATAATCTGACTATTCATATTCAAATTCAGATTTTATGCAGGTCAATTTCTCCTTAGAGTTGCCTAAATGTTTTTTATACTTTATATTCACATTTCTGATTGCATCTTGGATTTCTAAAGTAATTTTCTTCCCTTGAAATATATTATTTAAACATTTATCTAGAATTGGCATTTTTGGAGTTAATTCTCTGTAGAAATTCTTTAAAACATCTTTATTTTTACCCCTACTATTAAAAGATAATTTATCAGGATATACAGTCTTCAACTGACAGTTATTTCAATCTTTGTCTTTTGAAAATACCAATACAGAGTTTTCTGCCTTAAATTGTGTTGTTTTGACATCCTACATAAGCTCAGTTGTTTATTTGGAAGTAGATGAGTTTTCCTCATGTCTAATTTTAAGATATTTGATTCTGAACAACATTTCACAATGATATGCCAAGCATAAATTTATTTTTATTTGTCTTCTCTATTCATTTTCATCAGTGTACTTGGTTTCATTGCACCATTAGTAAAGTTTCACTTCAAATTTGGTGACATTCATGAATCTTAGAAATTGTGTCTTTTATCAGTTCTCAATCTTAGCAATCATTGGTTTGAATACTTAATCTCCTTCATTTTTTCCATTTAATAATTCCTTTTATGTATGTCTTACCACATTGTACTCCATTCCTCTTAACTTCCAACAAATAATTTTATTTCTTTGTATCTCTGAACTGAATTTCAAGGAATATAGTAGGCTTTATCTTCAGTCATCAAATCTCTCTTCATTTGAATCTAGTAAGTTAATTCCAAGTTTAGAGATTTTAATTTTTGTTACTTTTATGTATTTTCAACTTGTATTTCATTTTTAAAAGTTCTATTTTTCCCCAAATATCTGTTCTGTATTTAGTCATTTTTAATCCCATGCTTCGCACTCTATTTTTTAATTGTGATAAATTAAGTATATTCTACAATGGAGAGTTCCAATTTAGGAACTTTTCATTGCTCTAATTCTGTTGTTTAATTGTCATTCAGACTCTTAATCAACTAACTTCTTTGTTTTCCATTGACTTTATTAAAGAGTTCCTATTCATTGTTGCTTTACATGTTGCATACTCTAAGATGTCGTTCAAGGGTGTATTTATTGATTGCTTCAGTCAGACACAGAGGGCACTCAGTCATTTGGCATCCCTTTAAATTAAATATAAATATATGACTATTTGAATTGTGATATGGAATCCAATTCAAATCCTATGTAAAATTCAGTTGGAGTTATAAATTTTCAGCATGTCTTGTCTTTCAAAGCATAATTTTTATCCTGTCACTGGAGGTATAGATTTTTGATAATCTCAGTTTTATGTAGGGATTTTTCTTCACTACAGAGTGCCATATTGTATTCTTAATTGCGATTATCCTCTGAGAATTTTTTTTTTTTAATAAACATCTGAACTCTCTGAGCTCTTTAAGTCCCCTCATGGTAGTTACCGGCTTTGACTTAGTTTTCTTCTATATTTGTACTCATTTTGTTCTTTTTTGACATTTATAATTCCCCTTTCTTGTAAATTTAGTCATATATTGAAAAATATATGTATTGCCATATTCTATTGTATATTTAAGTATGTAGGAGGTAGGCTTACAGGATAAATAGTCAATAAGTTTGGGGAAAATTATGTCAGATATATTTTATAGCATGAAAAACCATGTATAATTTAACGTCTTGAGAAAGAGTCATTTATATATTTCAGGATTATGTGAGTCAGCATTTTGAACTTGGACTTACCCATAAAGGTGGGAGGGTTCATCAGGAAGTTCTCAGTAGTTCTTCTAATGCATCAACTGATCTCAATGGCAACAAGAGAAAAGTAAGCCCCAATGAATAACAATTGTTTAAGCCATTGCTTTCATCATGCTAACTGTAATCCCACTGGTTAAAGTAGATCACATGGTCAAGCACAAAGTCAACATTTAATTAAGAAGACTGTACTCCTGCTAGGAGGAGTTACAATATCATATTTTAAAATGTACCTGTATATAGATACAAAAATATATTGCTAGCCTTGAAATACACCACCAAAAGGAATTGTTCTTATTATTCATTTAAATGTAATTATCTTTGTGTGACATTTTGCCACCCTTTAAAATTATTATTATTTTATGAGACAGGATCTCACTCCATAACCCATGCTGGAGTGCCGTGGTATGATTGTACCTCACTATTTTCTCAAATTCCTGGACTCAAGCAATCTTTCTGTATCAGCCTCCTGAGTATCTGGGACTACAGGTGTGTGCCACCCCACTCAGCTAATTATATTTTATTATAGAGACAGAGTCTGTAGAGACCAGGCTCAAACTCCTGGCCTCAAGGAATCCTCCTGCTTTGGTCTTCCAAAGTGCTAGGATTACAGGAATGAACTACTATGTCCAGTCTTTTTAAAAGTATTTGATGAATAATTATTGGCTACTTAATGATCCTAATAAATTAATATATGCTTCTGAAGTTAAAGTTCTATAAGAATAGGTAGATATCATAGTATTATGTTAACATTTTAACTTTAAAAGTTTTATATATATTGTATATAACTTAATTCAAATTAATTTTATAAATATTTGGTTACTAGCATTTGCTAGATTTGATATTCTGAAAAGCATAATAATGCTTAAAGACATAAATATATTTGGCAATTTCTAAATAAAAATAAGGAAAATAATAAACACAAAATTAAGCATAGGATTTATGTATAAAAGGTTGAATAAAAGATTCAAATTTAGTATAGACCCAAAGAGATTTCAAATAATGTCTTTTAAATTGGGCAGTGGATCCTGAGAATCCATTGTATGTTTCTATCAAAATACAACACTGTAGGATATTGATTTTCCTTTCAATATAGGTCACTGAGTCTAAAGGGGAGTCATATTTAATAGTTTTATTCTTTACCTATAATTCAAATCACGTACAAAAGCCAATTCAGTAAAACTGTAGATATGAATATTAATGATGTTAAAACAAAAATAAAAAATATTTTCACGACCTTCAGGTAGGTATCTCTAAAAGTAATTTTAATTGGTAATAAGTCTCCTTCAGTTATTAATGCTTTTATTGTTTAAACAATTATAAATACAATGTTCTTTATTTTGCTTGAATGTACCTGAGTAGATTTTCTGATAACCTTTTACTAATATTTACGCATCCCTGGAAGTTACTAAATGAAAGCGTATAAATATTGGGTGGAATGAGTTGAGTAGGATGATCTAGCAGAGAAGAAAAATGCCAGGTTATTTTAATAAACCTAAAACACAAATCTGACAGGAGATAAAAGTGTATTATTTAACAATATTGCATGCGTCTAACAAAGAAAGAGTCTCATGATAAAAGCAGAAAAAAAAAATATTGGCTAGGTGACCACATTAAACACCAATGATTCAGATTGTAGTTATGTAATTTTTGAAATCCAAATGTTTGATAACTTCAATAGTGTTTATCTCATCTTCACCTGATCAAAGACTTTATTCATTGTTATCAAACTGTATTAGGTTTTTAAAATTACTGATATTAACAAATTCCCACAACCCTCATGGCTTATAACAACAAAAACTTACTTGTTTTACAGTTTCAGAGGCCAGAAACTTGAAATCATTTCCACTGGGCTAAAGTCAAGTTGTTGAAAGGCTGATTCCTTCTGTGCTTTGGAGAGAAAATATGCTTCTTTGCTTTTTTCCCACCCTCTGAAGTCCACCTGCATTCCTTGACTTGAGTCTTTTTCATTTATTTTCCAATTGTATCATTACAATCTCTGCTTCTACTTTCATAATCCAGAATATTATAAGTAACACACCTAAAAAGCTTCAACTAAATCAAATATAAAAGTAAAATTCATAGAACCAGTGGTTATAACATGGACATTTATGTGGGCAGCAGAAGTAGTATTCAATATATCCTACAAGCAATTAGTCTGCACATTTCAAATAGAAAACCAAAAACTAGTTTGTGTGTATGTTGTATAACTGCAGGATTAGTCTTAGCCAAAATGAGTAAGTTTCAGCATTGTGATTTTTACAAACCAATCATTTAAATAAAATTGCGGCAAGTGTAGTTAAAGTGTGCTAAGTAACTGCCTTGACATATGAAACCAAAAATTCTGTAAGGACAATTTTTATTTTTTAATATAGTTTTTCTTTGGTTTTGCAAGCTCATAAATTATTTGCTGACTTTTCAAAAACTGCCTAAAAATAGGAAGAGGTAACAAAACAAAATATCAACAACAAAAAAAAAATGTCAATGATGATGGCAGAGAGAATGAAGAATTTGGCTATGAATTGGTTATTTAATTGGTATTTTTCAGTCTCATTAAGCTAGTTACTCCAAGGGTAGCATTCATAAGAGCTATTAATTAATTTAAGAATTCAATCATTATTCCATATAGAAAACATTTTGAGGACTTAGAAAGAAAGCTAAGGTCTGAAGAAGTTGTTAACATCAGTGTCAGTTGAGAAATGTAAAGAAAGAAACTTATAATCAGCTTTCAAGTTTTAATGATTTCATTCACAAATCTCTGCTAAATTTAACTACGTTTTCAAAGTTTTCTAATTGCAGATCTTAATCGAAAAATCTAACACTTCCGAAAATAAGATTCAGAAGGCAATAAAAGTGAATAACCTAGAACTAAATATAAAATAAATAAGTGTACAGGACCTGTGTTTGTACAATTATATAACGTTATTTCAGGAATTAAAAATGGGTAAAGAGAAAGCAATGTTGTTCAGGATTGGAACTCTCAGTGTTGTAAAGATTTTATCTCTCTAAATTAACCTATAAATTCAAAAAGACTTTAATTAAAACTATTATGGGATCTTTTAAAGTTGAGTAGAATATGGCCACAATTAATCTAGACAATGAAAATGTAAGAAGAGGTTGCACAAATACTTCAATGAAACAGAGGGACATTTTCCTTACCAGATATTTACATTTAATATCCAGCATGCTAAACATTTGCAAAAATAGAATAATATATCAAAGCAAAAGGAAATCCAAACCAGATTCAACATATATAGGAATTTAATGCATAATCACTTATAAATACATTGAATAATAAATATACCGTAATTGTTTTAAATTTAAGTGATTATATTGGATGTTAAATAAACAGTTCATTGAACAAAAAGACTGTATGATGATTAATTTTATGTGTCAACTGGGTCCCTAGTGCCCTGATATTTAATTAAATATTATTCTGTGTATATCTGTGAGATGTTTCTGGATGAGATTAATGTTGGAATTGGTAGACTGAGTAAAATAATTGCCCTTCCTAGTGTAGATAAGTTTCATCAAAACCACTGAAGGCTTGGATACAGTGACAAAACAGAATAAGAGATAATTTACAATGACTTATCTGAGTGTGTTCAAGTTGGAACTTGGACTTCTCTTGCTTTTGAACCCAGACTTTAGTACTTACACCACAAGGTCTCCTGGTTCTCAGGCATTCAGACTCAGACTGTAATTACACCATCAGCTCTCCAGCTTGCCAACTACAGATATTCAGACTTCTGACTTCATAATTATGTCAATAAATTCCGTATAATACATATCTTTATTTTTTGTATTTATATATTGATCTAATATAGAAGTTACATATATATGTAGATATATATCTGTTTCTCTGAAGAACTCTGACTTATTCAGCCTAAGAACATGTTTTTCAGATGCATTTACAAGTTTATTTGTTTTTTAAGTGTTTAATACAATTTAAAATACATATGAACCTTAATCAATGCTCAAATTAAAGGCACTGACTCTGAATGCTGTCAAAAATTCATGCACATCTTTTGACTTCCCTAAATCTTACTAACTATATTAGCTTACTCTTGAGAAAACCCTTACCGATAACACAAATAGTTGATTAACACATATTTTTATGATATAAGCATTAGATGCTATATTTGTATAATAAAGCAATCTAGAGAAAAAATGTTATTAAGAATATCATAAGAGAAAATACATACTATTTAAACACAAACAGATTAACATAAAGGTCTTCATTTTCATAATTGTATTCACAGTGAGTAGGCTAAGGGGAGAACCAAGTGAGATTACTTTTTACTGTGATCTGCAATATAATGGCAAGAGGAGTTGCTCACATTGAGACGATTAGTGTCACGTGGCATTTCAAGTGGATACTTACAATATTTGGGCTCACCATAACAGCAGCAGGAGATGTTTACAAAATTATTACAGCAGCACAGTATGTGCTATAGTTTTAAACAGTTATGACTTTGTCTCTTGATTGTGAATGGTGCCATTTATAGTCTGTAAGTGTTTATGTAGGTAATTTTAATACTTTATAACATATTGTATATATTTTAGAGTAATAAATAATAAAATACACTGGTATTTACTTACATTTATGTATCTATGGCATACTTATTTTTTAATATTTCCTGTCTATAAGATTTGTCTGTGAGTCTTTTAAAGTGTCATAAATCCTTAAAACATTTCCAGTATATTTATTGAAAACAATTTTTTGCGTAAGTGGACCCATGAGAATTAAACCTACATTGTTCAATGGTCACTTGCAGTAAAAAGAAAAAGATAAAATTAACACAGGATAATTGTAATCTCAGTACTGACTATGACAATTAAAAAAAAATGGAATAAATGTACCTTTTTTCTTTTAGGATAAGCATAATGTATATCTAGAGAAAAATAATTTTAAAAAGACCTCTCATATTAACTAATATATATCACTATCCATTCACATTTCATACATCAAAATTATAGATATTTAATTAAAAGAAAATTCATCAGTCTTGAAAATAATTCAGTTTGGGGTATAATCCAATTACCATTGTATTTCGAGTATGGGGTTTTCTTTTTCTAATAAACCAAAAATAGCAAATAATGTTTCACTTTTATTTCACACTTACATAACATGACTCAAAAAAAATAGAGTCAATATCATCAGTCTGAAAAAAAATGCAAAAGCCTCCAGGTAAAATATACATTTATGTTATTTTATATACAAACAGAAGCACAGATATATAAAAGGAAGGAAAAATATTAAAAGGAAGGTGGGAAGGAAGGAAGGATGGAAGGAAGGAAGGAAGGAAGGAAGGAAGGAAGGAAGGAAGGAAGGAAGGAAGGAAGGGAGAGAGAGAAAAAAAGAAAAGAAAAGAAAAAAGATGAGAAAGAAAGAAAAAAAGAAAGAAGGAAGGAAGAGAGGGAAAGAAAGGAAGAAATTAAGAAAGGAGGCAAAGAAGAAAGGTAATTATATAGCGTGCTAGCTAACTGAAAAGACAAATTGATAGATGGAAGGAAGATATTTGCATTGTTATTAACAGTTATTCCCCACAGTCTTCTTTAGCTCTATTAAATTTACACAGTTGCAGCTAGTGAAATTGATACATTTATTCATCATGCAATAGAAAACTAGGACCAATGTTGAGGCTGTCCTAGAAAAGAAGTGAGAACCAAAGTTCTGTACCTTCAATAGCACATCCAATTATTTATTTTTCAATCCAAACCAGCTTTTTTACCTCTGAAATTTTGTGTTGACTTTTTTTTTTTGTAATTGTATGGTTCTTGACCCTAGCTACACATTTTTAAAAATGGCATACAGTATTTTAACATACCAGTGCCTGTGCTTTGTGCCACAGCAACTGTATTAGAATATCTGGTGTAAACCTTTGCCAAGAATATTTTTGAAACTTTAAAGTATTATACATGAACAAACAAGAACACATATCATGAATATAACTGACATTTAATTTAAAATGTATCATAAGAAATTGCTTCAAAATTAAAAGAATGCTTAATTATTTATCTTTCCCTGTAATTTTGTATTCTCTTAAAATCAATATAATTGAACAAAATCGCTATATAGGTAACTTAAACTTGTGTCATTTTGACCTTTTTTAATTCAATTCAATTGACTTTAAGATCAAAATGACATTACAAGTTTAAGTTAACTATATTGTCACAGTGTATGCTACTTTTATTTTCATATTAACTTTTTTACACCCACAGATATGTGAACACATAATTTATAATACAGTCAGTTTTCCTTAATGGGGGTTTCCACATGCATGTATTCAATCATTCATGAATTGAAAATAATTAAAAAATTTCATCTGTGTTGAACATGTAGAGGATTCTTTTTTCTGGTCATTATGACCTAAAAAATATAATAAAAGAGCAACTTACATAACATTTACATTGTATTATGTATTATACATAAACCATAGTTGATTTCAAGTATACAGGGGATGCCAAAAAAATGCATACACATTGTAAGTATGACATTTGCCCAAAAGATGACATTAATCAAATGAATGTTAAGGTCTCCATGGGAGGCAGGACAGTCATAGAAAATGGCAGAAGCACAGTTAAGCAAACATCATACAACACATTGCTACTGCAATTCAATTTAACTTTGCAAAGTGGCACATAGATAACATTTCTTAGATTGTGTATGCCCTTTTTGGCATTACTGTGCATGAGGATGTGCACAGGATGTGCAATGTCATTTTATAACAGAGACTTGAGCATACATCAGTTTTTGGTATTTTTGGAGGTCTTGGAACCAACTTAAATATTTTGTTAAGTCAGTGGATTATAGTTGCTTTTGTCACACACAGAAAGTAAGTATGTAAGATTATAAATATGTTAATCTGTTTATCCCTAATAACATTTGTGCTATCTATATGTATCTTTATATTTCCCAAATTTATTATAAAACTAAACAAAAAAAACAGTTAGTAAAAGTTTAAATATCTTAAAACTTTTATGAAATTGAGTTATAAAGTTTGCATAAAGTGCACACATAAGAGTACAAATTGTACATGTGTGCAGATTGCTCATATGTTTGCTTTATATATATATAGTAATTTTCTAACTAAAGACTAATAAATGAACACATAGAGTATTAAAAACGTCTATCCACTGCTCCCTATCCTACTCATTGGCTATAAATGTTTACTTGCCCATGCTGTACTTGGATTTGACCCTGTCTACACCACTGCAAAATTCCACGGAACAAGACATCATTGTTCTACTTCTCGGTCAAAATTCATTAGGCAGAATTAAGTACTTTTCTACTTCTATCATCCTCGATTATACTTGCTTCCATTTTATTTTATTTTTTGAATTTCATATAAATTGAATTTTTTTGTACTAGGTTTTTTTTTTGAGTTGGAGTCTCACTCTGTCCCCAGACTGGAGTGCGGTGGCCGCTCCTGGCTACAGTAGCCTCGACCTGCTGGACTCCGGCGATCCTTTCGCCTCAGCCTTCTAAGTAGCTGGAACTACAGGCGCGTGCTACCACGCCCGGCTGATTTTTTGATTTATTGTAGAGATGAGGTCTCACCAAGTTGCCCAGGCGGGGTCTCGAACCCGCGGGCTCAGGCAATCCACTCACCTCAGCCTCCCAAGGCGCGGGATTACAGGCTGAGCCACCAAGCCCGGCTTGTACTTGGTTTTTTATGCATCAATATTATGTTTGTGAAATTCATCTCTGGGGTTGCATATATCAATTTTTATTGTTTTTGATTGGTGTAAATTATTCCTTTATATGCATATATTTTAGATTATTAATTACTTGAATAGATTTTAAATTATTAATTGCTTGAATATATTTTAAATTATTCCATTATTTGAATATATATAAATGAATGCAATTTATTTTACCTATCTACTGCTAATGGATATTTGGGTTGTTTCTAGCTTTTGACAATTAAAATTGCTATATTCTTTACTTGCTTTGTTTCTTTTGTTTGCTTATTTTCTTTACACATATATATTTTTTTGCCTTGTATATGTACCCAAAAACAGAAATATTGAGTTGCAGACAAGTATGTGGAATTTTAGTAGCACTGACATTCTAAAGTGATTTTACCATTATTTATTCCTATTGGCAATTTTTATAGTTTGTCCATTTTTATTCATATTGAGATTCAGGGTTTTTTAAAATATATTTTTTAATTATCTCTATTACTCTGGGACTTTAGTGATCTCTCATTGTGGTCTTAATTTGCATATTTCAGTGTATGCAAAGTATCTGGTGCCAGAGAGTCAATGTTCTTATGCATATTATTTATTATTATGTGTATTATTCAAATGTGTTTAGGCTTATTATCCATTTTATCTTCTTTTGCAGTGCTTATTCATTTTTGCCTTTTTCTATTTATTTTGTTCTTCATTAACTTGTAAAATTTGTTAAATACTCTAGATATGAATTCTTTGTCAGATGTATACTGTAATGAAGACATTATTTATAACAGTTTTTAAAAATGGTAAGGCAGATTTTATTCAGGGTAGTAACTATTACAATAGTCCCTGCAATGAGATTTTGCAGCATGGGGGAGAAATCAGACTCAACTCCAAATACTGCATGGAAGTTTTAGCAAATAAGCAGGATAGGGGGAAGAGGGTGAATAAATTACTCAGAGGAAATATCAATGGATAAAGGAGGATTCTGGTTAAACAATCTAACAGAATTCTTACCATAGGTAGGCCAGAATAATTAGATCATTGGGGGAAGATGGAGGATGAATAACCCAATTAAATATAGAAGGCAATCAATTTTCCAGTTAAGTAAAAAAACTTAATAACTCATGTAAAAGAAATAGAAAAACAAAAGAGAAGCAAACTCAAAATCAGTAGGAGAAAATAAGTAATAAAAATCTGAACAGAAATAAATAAATGAAATTGATAATAAAGTAATTCAAAAAACAAAAGAAATAAAAAGTTTTTTTTTTGAAAAATAAACAAAATTGACAAAATTTTATACATACCAAGGAAAAAAGAGAGAAAAACCAAATAAATAAATCAGGTATGAAAAAGGAAATATTAAAAATTATACTACATAAATTCAAAGGATTTTTAGAGGTTATTATATGTAACTATATGCCAATTAATTGGAATACCTAAGAGCAGATAAATTGCTGAACGTATACAACCTACCAAGATTGAATTATGAAAAGAATCCAAATTATGAATGTATCAATAAGAGTTGACAAGATAGAAGCAGTCATATAAAGCCTCTTATCAAAGAAAAGTCCAGAATCTGATGGCTTTTTTCCTTACTTTTACCAAATGGTTAAAGAAAAATACATAGTAATTCACTCAAACTATTCCAAAAAATAAAGAAGAAGCAAATACTTCCAAAGGCTTTTTACTAGGCCATTATCACTCTGACACCTAAACCAGTCAAAGACACAATAAATAGAAGGCTACAGGTCATTATCTCTTATGAACACAGATGCAAAAATCTCTGGCAAAATATCAGCAACAACACATTAAAAAGGTCATTCATATGATCAAGTGAGATTTATCATAGGAATGCAATGATGGTTCAACTCTCAAATAACTAGGTGTACAACAAACTTCACACAATAAGAGCCATATATGACAAACACACAGCTAATATCATTCTTAGCAGGAAAAAAAAAAAGATATGCTGTCTTTCACCATATACAAAGCTTTTTCTTTAATACCTGGAATAAGACAAGAATGCCCACTTCCACAATTTTTAGTCAACATAGTACTAGAATTCCTAGGCAGAGCAATTAGACAAGAGAAATAAATAAATGACATCCAAATTGGAAAAGAAAAAACAAATATCCTTGTTTGCAAATTATATGATATTATATTTATAAAAACCTTAAGACTCCTCCAAAACTATTAGAACTGGTAAACAAATTCAATAAAGTTGCAGAATATAGAATCAAAATACAAAAATTAGTAACATTTGTATGTGCCAACAGACAACAATGTGAAAAACCAAGTCAAGAAATTAATTTCATTTATAATAGCTACAAATAGATTAAAATACCCAGCAATAAACTTATCCAAAGAAGTGAAAGATTATTATAATGAAAACTATAAAGCACTAATGAAAGAAACTGAAGCTGATCACAAAAAAAATGGAAAGATACTCCATGTTCATGATTGGAAAAATCAATATTGTTAAAATGTCCTTACTACCCAAAACAATATATGCAAAATATACAATCTTGATACAAATATCAATGATATTATTCACAGAAATATAAAAAAATTAAAATTTATATGGTGCCTCAAAATACCTTCAAATTGACAAAATAATCCTGACCAGCAAAGAACAAAACTAGAGGCATCACATTACCTGACTTAAATTACAGTACAAAGTTATAGTAGCCAAAACATCATGGTGCTGCTATAGAAATGAACACATAGATAAATTGAAAAGAATAGAGAGCTCAGGTATAAATCCACACATTAACAGTCATGTCATTTTCAGCAAAGATACCAAGAACATACATTAGGGAAAGACAGTCTCTTCAAAAAATAGTTCTGGAAAAATTGAATATTTATATGCTGAAGAATAAATCTAGACTGCTGTCTTTCACCATAATCAAAAATCAAACCAAAATTGATTAAACATTTAAATCTAAGACATAAAATTTTGGGGAAAACTCTCCAGAACATTAATCTGGGTAAATTTTTTTGTGTGTAAGATCTCAAAAATCACAGGCAACCAAAGCAAAAATGAGCAAATGGTCACATCAAGCTCAAAAGCTTCTGCACAGCAAAAGAAACAAAGTGAAGTGAAAACTAACAGAATGAGAGAAAGTATTTGCAAATTACCCATCTGAAAATGTATCAATTACTGGAATATACAAGGAGCTTAAACAATTCAATGGAAAAAACAAACAAATACATAATCTGATTTTAAAATGGACAAAAGATCTTTATAGACATATATGTCTCAAAAGAAGTGTATACAAATGGCAAACAAGTATATGGATAAATGTTCAACATTACTAACCATCAGAAAAACACAAATAAAAGTTACAATGAAGTATCATCTCACCCTAATTAAAATGGTTTTTATTCAAAAGACAGGCAATAACGAAAGCTTGTGAGGCTGTGGAGAAAGGGAACTCTTGTAGATTGTTGGTGGGAGTGTTAAGTTTTTACAGTCACTCTGAAGAACAATATGGAATTTTAGTAAAGAGAGTAAAATGTCATATTATAATTCATCAATTCCACTACTGGGTATACATTCAAAATAAAGGAAAATAGTAACATACTGAAGAGATAACTATACTCCTATGTTTATTGGAGGAATATTCACAATAGTCAAGGTATGGAATTAACCTGTGTCCACTAATGAATGAATGGATAAAGAAAATATAATACACATACATCAAATAATATTACTCAACAGTAAAAAATAATAAAATTCTGTCATTTGCAGTAACATGGATGAAACTAGAAGCCATTATATTAAGTGAAATAAACTAGACACAAAAATATAAATATTGTATAGTTTCACTTTCTAAAAAGAAAAAAAATAACCCATAGAGATAGAAGAATGATGGTTCCCAGAGTCTGCGGGGAGGGAGTTATAAAAAGAAAATGGTCAATGGATACTAAATTGCAGTTAGATAGAAAGAATAATATTTAGAGTTAGAGCTCAATGGGATGACTATACCTAACAATAATGTATTATTTAGTTCTATATAACTAAAAGAGAGGGATTGAAATATCCCCAAAGAAATAATAAATGCTGAAGGTGATGGTTACCCCCAGTTAGGCTGATATTACCATTGTAGACTAATATCAAAATATCACATGCACCCCATAAATATGTACAATTTTATGTATCTAAAATAATAGAAAACAAAAAAAATTTAAAAAGATCTTTCGATGAAAATCCAGTGACCACATCAGAAATCAGAATTTGAAGCAACTTTCTGCGAAACATGACTGCATTTAAACCTAGTTAAGAAACAGTCAAGTCTAGTGTGAGTAATTTTTAAACAAATTAGAAGATGGGTTGGTTAACACAAAGGCAAGAGAGAAATGGAGATACATTACATCAGCTCTGAAAGGAAAATAAATGAAAATAGTAACATTACTACTGTGAGCTGCATTAGTGCACTTGGTCTCTTCCATATCTGTCAAAATAGGTAACATGAAAATTCTGCATTTCTGCGTGTTCAATGTGTTTAATAATACTATCTGTTCAAACATGCATTTAGAACACAGCCAGGGTTTTCAGGTATTCTTTCCATGAGGGACTTCTTGCACAAGGTATCGTATGCATACAATTTTTGTTTGTTTACTGTTCCATTCTTTATTTATGTGCTCTTATAACTGGCAAAGATTAATTGATCAATGCTAGGCTTGAAGCAGATGAGTACACATCATTTGTACACTTACTTCTTAATGTCTGGATAGCAGACATTGGATGAAAAATTTAGTAACAATTTTCCACTTAAGAGTTATGCATCTCTTCTTGATAATGAAAGAAGTATAAGATAGGCATAGTTATACATATGACATTTAGATTTATAAATGATCATCAAGAAAATAGTAGGGTGTGGTCAGACATTATTTTGGGGTTGAAAATATTTGCTCAAGTTCAGGCATTCATAAAATTATAGAGCAAAAAGAAATTAAATGCTTACAGTGAAGAAAAAATAAAAAAATAAAAAGACTAGTTCACACATGTACTGAGACTGAATTCAAAACATCTAAATATTTTATGGAGCAAATTTATAAAACAAATTTGTATCATCTCTGAAGCAATGTACATTCAAATAGCCCTTAGCACAAATTATCTCATTTTTAGAAAATATACAATGTCATGGACTAAATTAAACAAACAGACAACAAGCATAAGTGGGTAAAAGATAATATGAAAAATTCAAGAAAAGAAACTCATATTAATAACAAACCAATAAATGACCAAGTAATGGAGTTGTCTTAAATTGAAAATAGCTGCATTTAGTATATTCGAGAACAATGAAAATATAAAGAATGTTGCATAAGACTAGAATTTACACAAAGAAATGAAAAATGAAAAAATCTGAAACTGACAAATTCTATAACAATTTAAGAACTCAAGAAATGACATTAAAAATATATTAGACAAAAATGAAGAGAGAATTTGTAAACTGGAGTATCAATGAAGAAAATATCTAGATGCTAATTTTGAAAGAACTACAACAAAAATAATTTTTAAAAAGAACAGAAAAATCCGAACAAGAGCCCAAGTAAAAAGAAAATCTATAAGTTGACCTAGTAAGTCTAAAGAGAAAAACAGCCGAATAAAAAGGCTCTCTTCATATCACTGAAAAAAATTACTGGCAACATTGGCTACTATACACAGTAAAAATACCCTTCAAAGTATGGGTAAAATAAAGACACTTTAATGCTTAATAAATATAAAAGAATCAATACCAGAAAATACATAATAAAATACTTGTAAACAGAATATATAAGTTTCTCAAAACACTGAGATAAAAGACAAACCAACTTAAATATACCTAAGACTCAAAGCAGCATTTTACAATTGGGAATTTCAACTAGCCAGTTTATAAATTCTGATGAGAAAATTGGTGAATTCCTAAAAATTGGTGAAGGATATGGAGTTGGACTTGGAGCTGGAAAGTGGCAGACATCACAGTGAGACAGTCAGTACCAAGCATCTTACTGCCAAATTATCAAGGCTTTCATACATACCTATAATCAAGTTAAATTTTTTGTTTGATACTTCTTTTAAGCCTACTCAAGGGCAAACTGCCACAATCTACAACCCTTATTATTTCTCATGTTTATGTCATTATGACCATTTTCTCCCACTTAGAAGGTTTTAAGCCTACTATGTAATAAAGTCATAAGGTGTAATTTAGCACCTAAATGTTTTAATCCGTAAAACTCTCCAGATGGAGAAAAAGTAGATAAAATGTCATTGAGAAAATGAATGTTTGCTGGCAGTATCATTTGTGAAGTCTTTGGGAAAATTTTGTCAAGGGGAAGTAGCTCTAAAGAGCTCGAGGAAGAAATTACATTTTTCAAAA
Organism: Carlito syrichta; assembly: GCF_000164805.1. Lineage (NCBI taxonomy): Eukaryota > Metazoa > Chordata > Mammalia > Primates > Tarsiidae > Carlito > Carlito syrichta. The sequence goes on from NW_007246167.1 coordinate 1,080,612, forward strand.
TAATAATGAAAAATTTAACAGTTTCTGGGGAATTCAGGAACATTTATCAAAAACATTATTAACAACAACAAAAAAATATTTGGTCTTTGGAAATTTAAAAATATTGAATGAAAGTGCAAACTACTCAAAACTGCATACATTTTAAAAGTCATAAAGCTCATAAATTGTGTATAGTCTTTATGTGTGCTTTTAAATTAGAGTTATTTCACAAGTATATTTTTATAAATATATAGCAAAATGTATGCCTAAATGTTATTGTTGTAAAGACCATACATTTTTCAAATATTAATATAATTCTCCCAGCTATCATGGTAATTGACTCAAAATGTGAATATTTAGTGGAATATCAAAGGTTTACATGTTTGCCTATTCTAAAACTTTTAAACAATGCTTCCATGAAAGCATTTAATGGAAGCTTAATGGGGAGGTGGGTAAAAGAAATGTCAAAGTATATGATTATTAAATAATATCATAAATCATCAAATATTATTATTAGGTTATTTGAATTACACAACTAGCAGAAAAATACTTCAAATATATAATATTGAATAAAATAAAATACTTTGCAATTTAGTAAAGATCATTCAAAATCTTTAATGTATGTTTAAAATAAGAGATTACCAGAGTAATAGATAAACAATATGATTAATAAAACAGAGGAAAATGATCTCAGGATCTGGTGGTATCAGTTCTTGAAACGTTTAATGAGTCAATCACTTAAAGCCAATGCTAACATAGAAGACATAATCATGTTTATAATACTGTAGTATAAACAGCATCACAGAAAATAATCACCCAACAGCAGCAATCAATGTTGAATAAGACAACCTCAGAATTATTATATTCATTAATGGGAAGCAAACTATCATTAAAGCACTAAACTTATTATAGTTCAGAATCTATAGCAAATATTCCACTAATATTTGTGAACTTCAATTCTGAAGAGTATTCAGAAGTTAATAATGCAAATGGTAAGAGGTGAGAAATTCATGTTACACAGACATCATTCAAAATAACTAGACATGCTTAACAAGACAAAGTTCAAGCCAAGGTGTAAAAACAATTTAAATATCGGCCTGCCATTCCTTCCTTCAAGAAATATTCACTAGTCGTTGTGTTAATAATAGACATGGTGAGAGACATAAACAGGGGGAAGTAAATTAACTCTATGTTGCTTCAAATGGCAAAGCTGTGACAGATTTCAGTTACACAAGAAGTAGAGCTAAATAATAATGGATTAAGTGACTGCTTTCTCCTAAATTGCAGATGTTTATGCAAATGCTGAATACCCTTTTACTGTACTATATATCATTTGAAGATAATTGGTATGGGAATTAATGACCCTGAATGTAACCTTATGTCAACATTTGTCAATGCCAAATTACGCTTTATTTCCATGACTTACCCAGCATTCATTTAACCATCATAAACCATGAAATTTTTGCACTATTAGATGTACATTTTTAATTTTTTTCTATGACTACTTTACAATAGGTATACATTCTTCTAAAGTGCACAATCTTACTCTTTTCCAAGACTCACTTAAAATAATGCTACCTTAATGTTTCTTAGATCTCAGAAATGGAAATAAAGATTCCACTATTGATTTTATTATACCTATTTCATTATCCATTTTTTTTTTTATTTTGCAGCCTTCATTTTTTATCAGTTAAAATTTAGTCTTTTAAGTGCAGATCTTTGTCTGAATAACTCTGGAAGTTATTATTTAGAAATGAGAAAGAAAATAATTGGAGGGCTGTTTTTAAGAGGTGGGAGGAGGAGAGAATTTTGCATGATGGTGGTAAGTTTGATTACAATAGTTCTCCCTTAATTATGTCCTTGCTTTCCACAAATTCAGGTACCTATTGTCAAGTGTGGTAATAAAAAAATATTAAATGAAACATTTCAGATGTAAACAATCCATGTTTTAAATTGCATTCCATTCTGAGTAACATAATTAAATCTTACACCTTCTTGCTTTGTTCTTTCTTCAGCAAAAGAAGGGTGAATATAGCACAATATAATATTTTGAGACAGAGAAGCCACATTTATATAACTTTTATAATATTCTATTGTTACAATTGTTGTATTTTAGTATTAGTTGTTGTTAAGCTTTTACTGTGCCTAACTTATAAATTAGATTTTATTTTAGTTACGTATGTATAGAAAAAAACATAGATATAAGAATCAAGCACTGTCTGTGGTTTTAGGCATTCACTGAGGGTCTTGAAATGTATCCCCCATGGAGAGGGAAGGACTATTGTAATTGATGGGAATTGGAGTTATAACTCAGAAAAATCACTCTAGCAGACCAGTGGTCTAGCTCAAGCTATCTTAAAGAATGTCTGTACTAAAATAAAGTATACGTTATTGTACCTCTATGTACTAAAAACAAGTAATAAGGGAGGCTTTTTTGGTGAGACTCTTCTGATTTAGGAGGCAGCACATGTTACCCTCGGATACATTGTTTCAAGCTGTTTATAAACTGACTAATAAGGCGGCCAGTCTTGAGTGGGGCCTGGAGCAGTAGAGGGCTCTGCAGCAGGCCTAGACTTAAATGCAATAGATCTTCTTTTAACCATATATTTCAGCATCTCTGCTGGTACCAACATGTCCTTGTGTATAAAAATATGATGTGAACTTTCTGCACAGACCACTAGCGTTCTAGAGCAAGGCCATTCTATCTGTGTCAGAATACTGCTCTCCAAATGAAAATAAATCCATCTCTCCACAGTGTAGCCATGCTTTACGACCAAGTGACTACACAACTGGAGTTGGCCATCATAAGCCAAGTGTTATGACATACAGAAAATCACAAAACCAGAAAGGTAGAAAAATTCAAGTGAAGTTAGGCTTGTATAGATGAAGTGAGAGGTAATCCATTTGGAGTGAGACTTAAGCAGGTTCCTAAGGCATGAATAAATTGCATTAATATGAGCAATCATGTGGAAGTCAGCCAACCTTTTTATTTATTTTTTTGCTTCCCAAACATTTGCATAATGGGCCCACAAATTGAGATATTATAGAAATAAAGAATGAAAGTCTTGGGGACAAACATCATTGACTGCCACTCACCAAGTCCAACCTACAAACTGCTACCTACTTCTGATTGTCTAAGCTGTCAACAACAGAGGTTGATGCTGAGCATTTGATATTGCACTATTTCTTAGGAGAACCAGCTACATTCTTAGTTGCAAATTGATTATATTGGACATTTTTCATCACAAAAAGAAAATCTATTATATAATTAAAATTTAAACACATTCTGAAATATGTATATATTTACTGCATATGCCCATATATATCTACATATCTGTATGTCTATCTATCTGGAGAGAGAGAGGATAGGTTTTCTTTTTCTATCTGTGTTTAATTTTTTTCTCTATTATTTCGATCCCAGATCTTACAGAATGCCTCATTCATAAACATGGCATCTCATATGGACCTAGCATACTTATTTTACATCCAATATGGCATGACTATTGGCCATGATATTCACTGATCTTAACATGTACCCCGTCTCCCAGAAATGTATAGCCTAATAACACTGTTGAGTGACTTCCTGTTGAAGACTCAGCTAATGCACTATGAAAACGAATCCATTGCTTTTAAAATGTTTATTGGACCAACAGCCAATACAAGGTACTAGGTGTTCTGCAGTCAGAATACATGATTCTGAGAACTAAGGAACTGGATTGGATCGGGCTCTTACCTTTATTCTTTTTTTTTTTTTTTTTTTAGAATGCATTTCTTTCTTTCTTTTTTTTTTTTTGAGTGGAGGAGTTGGAGTCTCACTCTGTCACCCAGACTGGAGGGCAGTGGCTGCTCCCAGCCACTGCAGCCTCCACCTGCCGGCTCCGGCGATCCTTTCACCTCAGCCTTCCAAGTAGCTGGAACTACAGGTGCACGCTATCACACCCGGCTAATTTTTTTTGATTTATTGTAGAGATGAGGGCTCACCAAGTTTCCCAGGAGGGTCTTGAACCCACGGGCTCAGGCAATCCACTCACCTCGGCCTCCCAAAGAGCTGGGATTACAGACTGAGCCACCGAGCCTGGCCTAGACCTCTTAATTAATGTATATTTATAGTCTTTGTAACCTTGAGATTTCAAATTTGAAATTATTGTTCTTAGAAGAAAAAGCAAAACAGTAAGTACTAACAGCAATCATTAGGTAGCTTGTCTAACTCTAACAGTTAGACCATGGTACCCTGTTGAATGTAAAACTTTTATAGAACACCAGAAACAGACAAGGCCAATCGGTGGCAGTGGTAGAGCAAAAAACTTATATATACATTAAAAAAACTATAAAAACCTTAAACATAATCAATAGTCTTCCACCTGAGGTACCTTTTGATGCTTTTATCAAATAGTTTTATCCTTACTTTGTACTACCTTCTTGGGAGAAAAAAAGTATCAAAACACCAATATTTGAATTGCTTGAACTTTATATTACCACTTAACCCCAGAGAAAAGTCCAGATTTCTTGAGTCTTCCACCAAGTCATATAACAGAAGACCAAATCAAAAGAGCAAGCTCTCTCCCCACTACATCCTTCCTTCCTCTCTCATAGAGATGTCCAATGGATACTGATGGTGTGTAGTCTCTCTCGTTTCAGCAAGCAATAAACCCTACTTTATGACTTTAAGGTATGTTTCCAAGTGGCCTTTGGTTGAGCAGCCTTGTAAGTTTTCAAGAGGTCTTGTAAGTTTTTAGGAGTCTAAGGTTTCTCTTCTTCCATAGCAGAATGTCTACTGAACTGAGAGCTAACATTACTATGGTCACTTTAGTTTATTTATGATGATCATGTTATTGTGGTTATATAGCAAATTATATGGAAACTTAAAGGCATAAATTCACATTAAAATTTACTTTCACAACTTTGCAGGAAAGCAAGGATTTAGCAGAGATAAATCACCTCTGCTCCACCTGGAGTCAGCTAAAATGGATCAAAATCTAGGGATTAGAATTATATGAAGGCTTGTAAACTCTCATTTCTCATCTCTGAGCTACGAAGACTCAGAGAGTTGGGAACTGGAACAGCCAGATGTCCTCAGGTGTCTTCGTTTATTATCTTTATTTCTACATGACTTCTAGAATATTTTCTCAGCATCATGGCTTAATTGTATCGGGATTTCTTACATGGCATCTCAAGGCTACCATAAGCAGGAGAGAGGACAGCAGAAGTTTTTTATCAACTTGATTTTTATGACATAAATGCAGAAATAGCAGTATAACTTCCATATCATTGTATTTGTCAGATGAAAGTCACTAAGACAAGCCCATATACAAGGAAAGGGAAGTTACACTCACATTTTCAGTTAGTTAAAATATTTTTCAGACATATTTTAAAACCATCTTAAAAATGATTAGTAGGCAAATCAAAGAGTTGCATTTTTGCCTGATACAATCAGCTCTGATTGCCATGAGGAATTCACAATGTTTTTACATATTGTGTGGAATCATTTGGATCTACACAGGCATCTACAGTGCTTCATGATCAAGTAAATCTATGATTGGCCAACCATGGCCTAAGAATGACAAGTCAATTTAGGGTGCAGACATCCAGGAAAGGGTCTGTAGATTTTCACCAGGCAATTTACTCAGAGCATTCAAAGTAATACCTGTGGAGAGCAAAGGACGATGGTGGTTACCTACTACGGCCTTGGTAAAAACTACAGCAGCTAAGACTGCAGCTTGGTGTTTAAACTCTCTGGAAAAAAGCTTTTTCAGGAGGTAGCAAAAGGCTACCACTTTTAGGAATTGGACTTGGAACTCAACTCTTTGGTAAGAAGTGAGGATACCTTCATCTCAAATTTCATAATGAAGTTCAGTTATTAAAAGTATGCATGTGTGAACATGATTGGCATAAAAAATAGACTGTAGACCCCCTCTCTCTCTACTGCTTGCTAATAGAGAGCAATGATCACCATTTTTGTTGCCTCGTCCTCTAATGTGACCCCATTCTATTGCCTTTGTAGTGAGAGCCAGCTTCTGGTATAATATCTACTCCTGAACCTCCTCTCCTAAGAGTGAAAGCTACAGCATCAGAATGAAGATTTGTGTGATTAAATGTATATTGAAAATATTTTTTAAATTTTAGAACTGGTAATGTGGAGAATTTTTACTTGTTTTTGAATTGTTTTGACAAATCAATTTTTAAAACATTAGTTTCCTAGGCTACTGTAACAAATTATCTCAGCCTGGGGATTAAAAAAAAATTTTTTTTTCTTCCCTCATAATCCAGAAGTCTGAATCAGTATCATAGAGTCAAATCAAGGTGTCAGCAGGTCATGTTGACACTAGCTGAAAACCCATTTTCTCCCCTGCCAGCAAATAGTGACTGCCTGTATTACTTGATTTGTGGGTACATCTCTCCAATCTCTGCCTTGACCTCTTGTGTGTTTATAAAATCTCCTCCTGCATCTATCTTTAAGGAGCTCTTGTGATTTGATTTATAACCCCCATTAATAATCCAGGATATTCTCCCCATATCAAGATTCATAATTAAATCACATCAGCAAAAATTATTTTCTTTAAACAGTTATACTACAGATTCTAGGAATTAGGCCCTGATGTCTTTGGATGGCCATTATTTAGCCAATTAAAATAATTTTGAATGTATTTTCAAATATTTGTAAAAGTAGTTTCTGGTAAAGCATTTAATTATCTCTGACTCCAAAGTCATTAATCATTTTCTGACACCTCTTAATGTTTTTTATCTATTCCATTTCTCTCTAAGCTTTTGTTTTGTCTTTGCTTTAATACATTGGCTGGTATTATATATTTTTAAACTAGTTCTTAGACACAATTATTTGTTCAATCATTTCATATTTTTCTACTTTATTAATTTCTCATAATTTGACTAGCTTTCCTTAAGTTTACTTTTTTTATTGGAGGCATTTGAATTAATTGTAAATTTTAGTTTACTTCTTGCTTTATGAATATTAAATACATATTTAACTTATTATGCTTTAATGTATTTTAACAAATTCTAATACTATATTGTTTTCTTTGGCAGTTTCTCATAGATTCTTTTCATATAACATTTAAATTACCATTATTTTCAAGATATTCTACAATGTTGGTATGTATTTCGTATTTCACACAGACTGATTTGAGAGTAATTAATCTACCATTAGAAAATTTTTGCCCCCCTGTTTTGACATTAATTTCTAGATTTTGTTATCTGGACTTCTGGAAACTTAAAAATCAAACATTTAAAAAGATTTCAAATAGCTGGGCTTGGTGGCTCAGCCTGTAATCCCGTGCCTTTGGGAGGCTGAGGTGAGTGGATTGCCTGAGCCCGCGGGTTCGAGACCCGCCTGGGCAGCGAGACCTCATCTATACAATTAATCAAAAAGTCAGCCGGGTGTGGTAGCGCATGCCTGAAGTTCCAGCTTCTCCGAAGGCTGAGGCGGAAGGATCGCTGGAGTCCAGCAGGTCGAGGCTGTGGTGGCCGGGAGCGGCCACTGCACTCCAGTCTGGACGACAGAGTGAGACTCCAACTCAAAAAAAAAAGATTTCAAATATACTGAAAAATTGTGAAAATATTATAGAGTCCTCATATATTCCATACCTATTTCTCCTGCTATCTTACATTAGTATGACACATTTGTCACAGTGAATGAACCAATATTGCTACCTCTTTATTAATTAAAGTCCATACTTTATTTAGATATTCTTATTTTTTACCTATTGAACTTCTCTTCTAGGATCCCATTCAGGAAATGACATTGCATTTAATAGTCAGTCTCTTTAGGCTCCTCTAAGCTGAGAAAGTTCTCAGATTTTCCTTTTTTAATGACCTTGACAATTTTGAGGCATACTGATCAGGAATTTTGTAGAATGTCCCCAAACTGAGATCACATGATGCTTTTCTTGTGATTAGACTGGGGTTACATTATTGGGAGGAAAACCACAGGTAGCCGTGAGGAAGGTGAAAATTTTTATTTTTTATTTTTATTTCATATTAGAGCTACATGTTATCAACATAATGTGGTATGTCGCTGTTGATGTTGACCTTAATCACCTGACTGTTAAGTTAGCACTCTGTCCCTCATCCCCACTGTATTCTTTTTTTTTTTTTTTTT